>NW_019416245.1:183219-342115 GCF_000390285.2 Anoplophora glabripennis
CTGCGAACTGGTTTAATTTGGGCAAAAAATTCAAGAGACATTTTTTTTTAGAATGAAACAGGCTATCGGAAATAATTTTTTAAATGGTAAAAAAATAATAAGACAAAAAATTACGTTGGAAATAAATTTTAGGGGTTGCGTTTTCCACCCCTTACAACCATGGGGTAAACCAAATAAATTACTGGCTAAGTGTCTTTTTGGTAGTAGAAAATGTCAGGTTAATTTCAATATTGTAACTTGTTTAGTGCTTGTGAAAAAAATTGTTAAACAAATTTTATGTACCCCCTTTAAGGGGCTGTATCTTAACAAGGGATGCTCCAATGAAGTTTCTTTATATGAAAGATCCTATCTTTTTTTCGATGAGGAATCACCCCCTTAAATATTTTACACTTATTTAGTTACACCCTGTATACAAATTATTATCTTTAGCAGAAAACTTTTTTAGGAACGTCTATGAAACTCATTAATTACATAATATTACAAAAACTATGCGTTTCTGTCGAGAAAAGTAAACAACGATGAACTGAACACACACAGAAAAAAATGCGGTAGCCGAACGTGGCATACCCTGTAGAGTACAGCCGCGTAACCCGTTCTTCTATGTATAGAAAAGCGCTGATTACTATCGAGACTCGCGACTCGCACACGTTTTCAAAGACACAAAAACCGCCAAGGATTTAAAATTTCAACCGAACTGACACAGGTGCTCTGCAGCTAGGGCAAAGAGAGAAAAAGGAGGAGTGCACTTTTGTTACAATGTATGTATAGGTAACCGCAGCCGCCCAATACATTTGTACAGTCAAGTGAATCTTCAAATAGGGTTGTAACAATTTATATAGCCATTTTGTTCAAACACAAATAAAGATTTTTAAATGACTTTATTGAAATGTTATTATTGAATTCTGAATATTAAAATTCTATGTAAAAAATTGGGGCAGAAATATTTTTCCAATGGCACCGGCACCTTCGCCAGAATATGAAAAAACGAAATGATTTGATTTTAGTCGCAATTATTACATTTAAATCACTAATAGAGTAATTGATATTCCAGACTTTCATTAATACAACTTTAAAATTACAGTTTTTTAGGGTTTTAACTTCATAGCGACATATTTTTATTTGAAACTTACTAAACGCGGAATT
The DNA here is from genome assembly GCF_000390285.2 of Anoplophora glabripennis. Classification (NCBI taxonomy): domain Eukaryota; kingdom Metazoa; phylum Arthropoda; class Insecta; order Coleoptera; family Cerambycidae; genus Anoplophora; species Anoplophora glabripennis. The sequence goes on from NW_019416245.1 coordinate 184,363, forward strand.
TTTATTAAATCGGGGACACTAAATTCCAGAGTTGGATGAATTCGTATCAAATGAGCGTCTCACCTTATCTTTAAATTCTGCATTGGCCAGAATATTTCCTGGGAATTTATTTGCTGGCCTTTAATGAGAGCATACAAAGTTCTGAAGAACCGTCTCCTCGATATCCAATAAATCACAAACTTTTATGGGCACCAATCTCATATTTAAAGCGGATGTTTTATTCTTTAGTTAAAACTTTATCACCCGTTTTGAGGACGACTTATTTCATTTGTGCCCCGGAGAATATTTTATTCTCTTGAACGTTTCGCAGGGTATTTTAATAAAGTTAAGAGATATCGATATATAAGTAGAACATAAAAGTACGATCGTAAATGAATCAGTCTACTAAAACAACAAATGCATAAAATTCAAATAAATAGAAAAATACATTTATTTACTTTTTATACATACCATATTTACATAGTAACTAACTTATTCAAAAAATAAATATATAAACTAACGAAACCAGCTATGAGCACTGACTTAAGAAAAATACAAACACCTACACATAGTGTATACTTCACATACAGTGTGTTTCACTTAAAATCGGAACACTTCCGTATTTAGGATGGCGTTGTCCGATTTCCAAAACTCTTTTTTTATGTACTCAAACAAACCTACTTTTTTATATATTTTTTGACATATGATCTTCTCTACGGCCTACTATCATTAATAAAAGACCCTCAAAAGTTTAAAAACATATTACGCATTTTTTTAAGAAAGAAATGGATAACATTTTCGATTTGTTCACACCTCAAAACCCTAAATACAAAGTTTCATTATTATAGCTTTAACAGGGTGTTAACAAAATAGGTGCGAACTTCGAAAAATTTTACTCATTGCAGAGTAAATTGTATTAACAGTTTTAACAATATTTACAAGGTATTTTTCCAAAATTTTATTAACCGTAGTTTAATTGATTTCACTGATACAGGATGCTCACAATATGATAGCCGAATTAAATATATTTTTTTATTGTACCAGGAATGAGTTTCACAACGAAATAATATTTAAATATTACTGTTTTCTGCTACTATTTTGTATGCACTATTTAATTCGTCTCCTCTTGTTTCTAATAACGATATGCTAATCTAATTCTATTACATAAATCTTAATTAAAAAAATTTATGTGCTTTGTGGGATTTTATGTGATTGAATAATCAGCCCCTTCTTTTTTAACGTTAATCTAAACGCAGAGATTTTCTTGAATTTTTTAAATAATGATTTCTGAGTTTCAGTACATGCACTTCTTATTCATGTAAGACATAACCTCTACCTTCAATTAGATGGAGCATCTATTCATCATGCGGTAATAGTAAGCGATTGGTTGAATGAGAATTTCCCGAGAAAGTGGATAGATCGCAACAGTCCGTTAGTTGAATGGCCGTCAAGAGCTCCAAACTTGACGCCTCTTGATTTCTATTTATGTGGAACTTTGAAAAATAAAGTGTATTAAACAAGACCCCAGAAGATTTATGTAATAGAATTAGACAAGCATGTCGACAAATAACACCACATTGGTTGAGCAGAGTTATTACAAATAAGACGAGACGAATTGAATAGTGAACTAATAGAAAACAATATTTAAATTTTATTTACAGCGCCATTCTAAATATGGAGGTGTTCCGACTTTAAGTGAAACACTCTGTACATGGCAGTGTTGTTTAAATCTGCAACAAATTTACGTACATTCTCCATACTGTTTTTCACCTCATCACTGTATGAATCTTCTCAATATGTTGGTTCCCGTAGTTAAGCTTTCTCATTGAATAAGTAAGTGTCTTCACATGTCCCCACATGAAAAAGTCCAACGAATTGGGATCCGGAGATCGCGGCGGCCACGCAATGAGACCACCAGGACCTTACATCGATTTGGATACTTTTCATTGAGGAAACTAGTGACACCTCTTCCATAATGGGACGGAATGTCCTGAAGTAGTAAAGGTAGATCGTTCTGCAAAGAAACTTAATTATTAATTATTCCAGCCCAAACGTTTATGGAGAATCCTCTCCGAAAATGGGTTCCTCGAATAGCATGAAAGTTTTCGGTTGCCCACACACGATCGTTGTGGAAATTGTTGATTCCATCTCTTGTAAATGTAGCATCATCAAAGAAAACGGTTATTGAAAGAGTATCCAAATGATTGCTCCATCATTCGCAAAAACGAACTCTTTGGGGAAGATTTTGTACCGATTAGTAATGACAGAGATGCAGTACGTTTTCTCGCAAAGTGTCTTGTACAGACATCTCGCTTTGTCCAGTAAATACAGAATTCTTCTCGTACTAGTATCAGGATCATTTTTAACAAGCTCAAGCACTTCTACAGCATTGTTTCTTGGCATAACTTCTATTTCACAAGTCGGTTTAGTGAACGCACCTGCTCATCGAAGAGTTGTGATGGTTCTGTTGAACGTTTGCTTGTCTAGAATACGGCGGTTTGGATGTCGCCGTTGATATTCTCTAACTGAAGCGGTGGTACTACAGTTGCAATATCCATACATGAAAATCATGTCGGCGTATGAATAAATTAAACTAACTATCTCATAAAATGGACTATACGCTGAAGAAAGACACTGTCGACAGAAACTTTATAAAAAATTTGATCATTAGCATATAATGGAACAGTTTACTGTTAAGTCGTCACGAGATGCTTTATAAATAAACTAAATAATTATCGCACACGAAACCGACTAGTTGGCTGGGCGACTGTGCCCCAAGCGCGTTCATTTGCCTAATGGCTCGCCTATTGTTTCTGGACAGGAGTAGCGCATCCAGACACAAGATATATGCCCGTTGTCCGGGATGTCCAAAGCGCTGCGAGCTGCACCGGTGTGGACGCGGCCATCGGATTAATTAGAAATTTTGTTTTTTGCGCTGCCGCCTTTGTCGCCCCGTCCAGGGCCGGTTTCGGATAGATTGCCTTTCTTTTGTTGGGGCTTTTTAACCTCCTGATAAATTTATCTCCAAGTTAAATCTATACCTCCCTCATAAAGAAACATATGAATAAGAAAGTGACAGACGTAGATTTATAGGCGAGCGGTTCACCCTTAAAAAGGTGCTTCTAAATGAAGGTAACCGACTAAATTTTTAAAACAAAAACCTACGGCATGAAACTTTCTTTATTTTATGAAGTGTATTTTTCTGATAATTTACATTTTTTTTATGTTTTTCGGAGTGGTCAGTCAATTGTTATAAACAAAAAAGTTGTAAAAAAAAATTACTTGCCGAATGGCTTTGAAAATTTTTAAAATGGACCAAAATAAACACATTTTGTTCTTTGACAAAAATTCGAAAAATGCTTTGTTTACAATTTAATGTGAAAAAAGTGACGAAATCGACAAATTTTCGGAATTTTTTTCTCAAAAACTACTGAACAGAGTTTAATTCTATAAAAAGCATAATAATCGGCAGATCTTCTACTTTAAGATATATTTTTTTGGTCTAGGTCAATTATTTTATTGAAGGTCTAAAGCGAGTAAAAAAGTCTACAAATAGTGAAATTGTAACTCTAGATCCATTGACACATGGATGGAAAATCGNTTTGTTCTTTGACAAAAATTCGAAAAATGCTTTGTTTACAATTTAATGTGAAAAAAGTGACGAAATCGACAAATTTTCGGAATTTTTTTCTCAAAAACTACTGAACAGAGTTTAATTCTATAAAAAGCATAATAATCGGCAGATCTTCTACTTTAAGATATATTTTTTTGGTCTAGGTCAATTATTTTATTGAAGGTCTAAAGCGAGTAAAAAAGTCTACAAATAGTGAAATTGTAACTCTAGATCCATTGACACATTGAAGTGTTATCATAATTTTCCTTACATGACTTTTTTTTACTCGCTTTAGACCTTCAATAAAATGATTGACCCATATCAAAAAAATATATCTTAAAGTAGAAAATCTGCCGATTATTATGCTTTTTTAGAATTAAAATCTGTTCAGTAGTTTTTGAGAAAAAAATTCCGAAAGTTTGTCGATTCCGTCACTTTTTTCACATTAAATTGTAAATATCTCGGAAACGAAGCATTTTTCGAATTTTTGTCAAAGAACAAAAGGTGTTTAGTTTGGTCCATCTTACAAATAAAACTGTTTTCAAAGCCATTCGGCGAGTAATTTTTTTTACAACTTTTTTGGTTATAACAATTGACTGACCACGCCGAAAAATATAAAAAAATATGTAAATTATCAAAAAAATACACTTCATAAAATAAAAAAAATTTCATGTTGTAGGTTTTTGTTTTAAAAATTTAGTCTGTTCATGCCTTTTTTATAGGGGTAAACTGCTCGCCTATTAACTGATAGTTTTTACTTGACAGTTGAAAAAACTGGCTTTTACAGTTGTTTTCAACGACCTATTTTATTTCTTAATTTTATTTGTACATATTAACATAGATACTATTTTTTTTAAGAATTCTATACTTTTATTATATTTTAAAGCTAATTAAATAAATAAAACTAAACAGCTACTAACTTATATTCCTATTCAAAATAAAAATAGAAAATGATAAATCTAAGTATTATTAATTAAAAAACACAATGAAATCACTAAATAATGTATCTCTCGAAAAATGTCTTACATTTTTGTTATTTTAACCCTTTGACAAAGACCAACAAATAATTGAAGCCACGATAGATAGATATAAACTGTTTCTGCCTTTTTAAGTCAAAAGTGAATGAATTTTTTTCTAAATTTTAGTTAGAGAATCAGCTGTACAACATAGTCGGTAGAAAACTGCACACCCTGTGTACCGTAATATTAAAATTAAACCAAATAGATTTAACTCGTCCGGCAAGAATTTATAATTTTACTTTCAGTTTTTGTAGCAAAGCCTGAGAACCGGACCTGACTTCACGGTACAGGTTGTCGCATTTACAAAACCCGCTCTTAAATCTCGTATTATTGTACGAATTGGAAATTTTATCATTTTTATTGTCGCGTCTTTTATATGCTTTGGCGCGCTTTATAAATAAAACAGTTCTTCTTTTTGCCTTTGGATTTGGAAGTGCCGATTCCAGGGAAACCGGTGAATATTTTATTCTGACGAATATATTTTATTTATATTAGAAGCTTTTTGTAAATATTTTAGTTGGTATTATAATGTGTCACGGAGGTGTGATGTAACACCACCGAGATTTCGTGAAAAAATATTGTACTACTGCTCTTATAGCTGTGAAACAGTTACCAACCTAATTTTATATATGAAAAATACAATGACAAGAATAATTGGCGACATAACTAAAAGTAAATTCATATTCAACTACCGCAAAAAATGTATTTAAATTTTTCAAAGAAATTATAACCAAATCTTATTTATAATCCAGTCACTGCAAGTAAAATACGATAAATTACTGTACTGTATAATTTTTCCAAACAGCACCGATTTGACCCTGTGCCGGGGGTTGCTTCTTATTTTTTTTTATGGGTAAAAACTACCCCTATTCGAAAATAATTATAGAATTGTAGATTCGAGCGTGTAATAGGACGAAATCATATTTAAATAAGTAATTATGATGAATTGAAAATTGTCAATCTCTAAAAATAACCCCCTATGACAGTAATCATTAAAAAATAATGTTGAAAAGTATTATTCAGCAACTTGGAATAATATAATCATATAGTGATATTAAATTAAGATTTCTTTACTGTTTTAATTTTTTATTATTTATTTATCAACCCTTATAAAAACCATCCCTTGCAAAAAAATCGAACAATTATACTTAAAAAAAATTTTTTAGTTCAAAATATAATACAATCTTTTTATTATTTAAAATGTAATGTAATTATTTTATCAAACCTTAAACAAAACCCTACTGATTAAAATTTGCAATCAAAAATAAGGAAAATAACAATTTTATTTCTATATGGATCTTAATTTATTTAATTTTACAACAAATTTTTTTTTTATTGTAAATAACATAAATAATCAAAAATCCTCTTCACTCTCGTCTTCCTTTTCTATTCTATTCCTAAAATATAGCTATAATGTGTATTCATCAATGTTGCAATATACGCGTTATGATATCTGCAAAAATATGTGATTGGTTTTTTACCCATAACTCGCTTAGTTTTCAAAAGCCCTTCAAAAAACATTTCGTAGGTTTTTTCAAGGGCTATAAGATCAAATGTTCTTTCAGTCCTTATTTTTGTAAGGGTTTGAGCTGTAAGGGCTTGAACAAGTTGCTGTTTACGAACGTATGCAAACGTTAAACGTCTATATCTTACTATTCTACTATTATTCTACAGAAAAAAAACAATGTTTTCAAAAAAGCAAAACCTACAATTTTGTACTCTACAAAATTTTGCGTATCATTAATGAGTTTTTGGACTATTAGCTAATATTTATCTGACTGTCGGTACATAATAAATTATGCATGAAACAACAGCATATTTATATATTCGATGTCAAAGAGTTTACATAACTTCATTGGGTAAATATCAAGGGGTACTTTTTTGATTAATTTGATTTACTTTCACACTTTTAAGGCTAAATTTAGTTGTGAACATCTTTGGCTACTTTTTGAGTCAACGCAAGTAATAAACCAACAATTCGGTATCATAAACGATTCCATCGAACAGTAAGCGCAGATATCCACCTCATTATTAATATCTCTGACTCCTGCAAATTCGGAATCTCTAGCAACGCGCCGGAAGAAATATTCCCCGCATAAATCACTTAGGAACCGGTGTAATTCCGCTCCAGAAATGAAATTAAACCGCATTGTAATAACTTCATAAATATCTATAGAAGTATAATTCGAGATGTAACGCACGCCGCCTCCCGATATTGTGTTCGCCGTCCCCGGGACGAAAGATTAATGCCTCCGAAACGTTTAGTCGGGGGGTGGCGAGAGCGGCCCATGAATAAAACAGTGCACCGCCACCGCCGCCGCCACGGTGGTCACGAGGGCGACTAGGTGTTGGCGGGTCTGTACGTTGCCGTTCGATGAAAGCGGAGATGAGGTATTGCACGGGCATTTTCATAAGGGTGGTATTTTTACATTGCGTGAAAGAAGCCAGTGCTGAATCTGAATCTACGTGAAGAATGTTTATGAACATGGAAATTACTTTTTAAGAAACAAATTTTCGTTAAATCAAATATAGTCGAGTTTTAAATTGCACTTAAACTTTGTTTACGCTGTCACTCTCAATCTTAACCCTGTTGTTACATTTTTTAAGTCAATTGTACGAAACTAATGGTGTGCCAGAGAACGTAGCTGCAAAGGAAAATAGTTTTGCAAAATGGCTGCAACCTCATAATGTATTATCTTATTCCTTGATCAAGAGATCGGTACTAATTCAAAGACAACATATAAATTATGTTTCCGAATGTTCAGAAAGACAAAAAGAAAACAATCCTTTAACATTTTGGAGGAAGCTTTTCAGTAGATTCTAACCGTATGTAAATATTCAAATAGTATGTTATTGCTACCGCTAATTATGATAGGCAAGTACCTGCAACAAAAATTATAAAGAATGGAAGGAGAGAGCAAAGATGGAGCCTTAATATTTCTACCAGGAAAGTTGTAAATCCGGCAGCTAAGTTTTCTTGAGAATAACCTTATTTTCTTCTATGAGTTTTACAAAATTTAAAGATTTCTCCAATTTTGAACATATTGAGACGTAGGCATTTTTTCCAGTATTTAAAACACTTTATAGCTGTTTTACATTGACAATTTATTCATGAATAAATTGTCGAAGTTCTTCATGAATTAATTCACAAATTTATTGGTAAATAGTGTGGTTTTACACTGCTACAGACTTTGTCAAGTTTTTTGACGTATGAATCAGTTCTACCAACGAATCAAAGAAGCAACAGCAGTACCGTTCTGACACATATTATATAAATATTAGTTTTTGTAAGTAACAAATCAGTAAAAACAACGCAAAACTAGTACGACGCCACACAATTATTTACATATTCCAATAACATAACCCCATTACTGATCTGAGACTGGAAATCTGTTAGGTTGATACTTCTGAACTTCACGAAGAAATTTACGAAAATTAGAACAAGCTCTAATTCGTCAAGAACTTGATGAATAAATTTATGAAGTTATTTAACAGCAGATTTGGTGCATTACACTTGTCCAATTTCTTGATGAAGCGACTTCATGAATTAATTGATCAATAAATTGTCAATGTAAAACAGCTATTATCTGTTTGGATACTAAGTGAAAGTAGGTGCTAGATTAACATTTTTCAAGATACGTGTGCAAAAAAATTGCCATCAAAATATCCATTTTGCTGCTTTATATTCACTCTACCATTCAACAGCTAGAGATGAACAAAAAGTAGAAGAGGTTTAACTTGTATCGTTTATCTCAAATGGTATATTTCCATGGTTTTCTGTTTCATGTCTTAACTGAACCCCAGCCAACTGGAACCGTTGTAGAATAATGTCACATTCTCACCATCTAAGTACTCACATGATAAGCTAAACTGTTCTTTTCCATGCTCCTTCCGACTTGGCCAACCACACTCTATATTGTATATCATCTAACAGCGCTCTTGTCTGTGACTGGAAGCTGAGGGCTCATTGTTTACACCACTGCGACACGTCGGTACAGAGCTTTTGTTCATTTTACGCGACATTGCGCTCATCAAGCGATTCTTTGTACCTCCCAAAAGCACGAGACAAAAAAAAAACTACTATCGTGAGGCAGATTGAAAACGCTCTTATTCCGAAAATAAAATTTGCAAGTCTCATTTAATTCAAATACTGTATTTCTTAAGAGTAGACTCTACTTAGAACTTTATATTTTCATTAGGATGAATGACATTTAAAAGAAAAATATTTCTAATTCATGATATTGCGGAAAACAACTAGTCTGCTGACGAATGCCCCAATCACCATTAAATTACGAGCAATACATAATAAGAGCATTAATTAGCAGAACTACCAGACTCACACTGTTTTCAGATTTATTGGTTTCATTGTTATGGCAAAATATTTCTATTAGTTATTTACTCCAGTTACAAATTTTTTATAAAATGAAAAACAATTAAAAAGAGTTTTATTACAGTACTATTTGATTTATATTACGAGTATATTCTAGGCATTATAAAAAAAATTGATAGAGTATGAAACACATAGCACTGCATGTCTTTAGAGTCAACCGAATATAAAATTTTAATTTTATTATTCTGGATCATGCAGTTGAGGCGCCAAATTTGAAATATAAATATAAATAATGAAATTATAGAAGCTAGTAACCGCCATTCTATATTCAATTACATAATATTTGCCCGTACTAGCTGAATGGGCATAAAACAAGCAATTCATTTGAGGCTGTGGTCAGAAAATTCATTAAAATATTTACCGCCAAGAAACATTTAAATTAACCTGTCCCAGTCTCTGCTCCAATCCAAAAAACTAAATTATACTTTTTTCGTTGAAATGAGATCTATAATAGATTCTTTTGCCCGATTAAGAACAACATTCGATAGGGTTTAGTGTGCACATTAAAAAGATAATTACATACCACTGTACAGAGAAGTGCAGCCAGTTTTAGTTAATAGCATTTATGTCGTGATAATGACTCGAGAGCTGAAAAAACTTTGTAGTACCACTGAGAGTTACTTCGATTCTACGAGACGAGGCATTTCTTTAAGAATAATAAATTTTAAGTTTAGCGTACGAAATAATTTGAATATATATAGGTTGTAAATGTTTTACTAAACAGATTCGCTTATTCCTGACAGGTATCAAACCTACGCGTTTAACACAATAGGTGACAATCACTGATGTGCATAACTTACCTGCAAAACAACAGCCGTAAATAATTCGGATTGATAAATGGAAATAATTTTAATCGTTAACTATAACAACTCACGATGAGCAAAAATTTATTGTGACAACAGAAGATATATGAATGGAGATATTATTTCTGTTTTTGTTGGCAGTATTAAAACTTAATTGCTTTATAATTTTTCAAAATAAAATATTACTTCATCTGAAAAAAAATCTTCTGAAATCACTTTTTCAATTGAAAAATTAATGTAAGACGTGATGAAGCTAAATATTTAATTTAAGACAATATAATTAATCTATAAGTGGTAGGTTCATTCGAAAAATCGCTTATGTTTCTAATAAAGATCCTAAAGATTTGAAAAAACTGACCTTACTATATTGGTAACGTGGCTCAAAAATTAATTTACAATAAAAAATATTCCCAAATCTTTCAATAGTAACGTTATTAACTTGATAATGATAAGTTAAAACTGTTTCCTTTTTCTATTTTACATATACGTACATATATTTAATTTTAATGTACTTTTAAAACGCCACTATTTATCTCGTTTAAACCACCCAGATACATACAATTCGCAGGACACAAAACTAATTTCCATCTACTCAAAACTACCTTCTATTTCCCCAAAAAAAAATTATTTTAATACATCCTATCAATCAATGACAACAACAATTCAGTGTCAACGTAGAGAACTGTAGCAATAAAATCTACTGGGTGAGCAAAACTTACATCTTGTTAGATTTATTTTGTTCCTACGCAAGTGACACACATTCAGAAAACAGGAATAAATAAAGTGCGTACTTCGGATACGCTGCGGTGACAATCCTAGTTACAACTGAAGTAATTGATATGAATGTTTCGCATTTTCTCGGCTAGGTGGAGCCCTGGGTAACGGGCATAAAGACCTTGACGAGTTAACGCTAGAGTCTGCCTCAGCCTGGGAATTATCTTGATTTATAAGGCACGAATACAGAGTCTCTTCCTTCTGTTCTTGGAAGGGACTGCTTTATTCCATTTTTAAGGCCTTTCTCCTCGAGACAACTTATTCCATATAATAATTCTCGAAGAAAATTTCGAATCGAAATTAAGTTGTCTTATTAGACAACTACAGCTGTTTTTACAGCAGAAAGATCTAAATTAGAGAAACTGGCAATGTTGCAGAACATTTTGATAAGTATAGTAGATCCTCATAATACTTCACGATTGGTTGCATTAAACAATGAAATTAGTCAGACTACAGTACTACGTATCCTGAGGGAAAATTCAACTTGTGCAGGAACTCAATGAAGACGATTCCGACCGCCGCTTACACTTTCGTGAAATTATGATGGATTTATGTCAAGTAAATAGAGATTTACACCGGCAAATACTTTTTTCAGACGAGGCCACGTTTTGTCTCAATGGTACAGTGAACCGTCAAACTTGCAGGTATTGGAGTCGGGAAAATCCTCATTGGATGGCAGAGACACATACCCAACACCCACAGAAATTAAATGAGTGGGCTGGAATAGTTGAAAACAGAATAGTAGGGTCTTTCTTCTTTGAAGGAACCCTTACAGGAGAAAGATATTTAGAGTTTTTACAAAATGACCTTGTTCTAGCGCTTGCAGTAATTTTTCCTAACGATGATGACCCTGATATTCCTGATGACACCATATGGTTTCAGTAAGACGGTGCACCTCCGCAGTATGCGCGCCCTGTTCGAGATTTTCTGGACAATAATTGTTTTCCTAGGAGGTGGATCGGCAGACGAGGACCGATAGAATGGCCCGCGAAATCCCCAGATCTTACACCCCTGGACTATTTCTTATGGGGCTACTTAAAGTCCAAAGTGTACGTTAATAGACCACAGAAATAATTCATAATGTGCAAGAATAATTTCTACACAGACTTGCGTATTGTCAAGAAGTCGGTGGGTGGCAACACTTAATTTATGTAGAAAACTTAATGAATTGTATTTGCTTGACATAGGAATTGTTATATTTTTAATGAATAAAAGGAGGAGGGCCTCTAAGGCCGGTTTTCGGCCCCTTTTGTTTTTTTTTCAAAATAATTTTTCGCCAGCAAGTATAGGTCATAAACAGTCGATTTGACCCTAAACGGAACCTCAAATACACCACCACCCCACCCCTCCCTTATTCACTTCACAGTCCTATACCCTCCACAGTCCCTATGATAAAATAGTAGGGTAGCATAAACTAGTGCTGGCAAAAACCGGAAAAATGTGAAACTGGTTAACCGGATTCCGTAACAACCGATTTCAGATAAAACCCTGTTAGTCGAATAGAGGCTAAAACCAGTTATTAGAATAACCGAATAACCGGTACTATATGACCTATACTTACTGGCGAAAAAAAAAATTTTTTTTTGAAAAAAATACCAAAAGGGGCCGGAAACCGGCCTTAGAGGCCCTCCTCCTTTACGTTTTCTAACAATCAATCGTCATTTACTCGAAAACTTTCCTATGTAAGATGACAACATTTGAATACTGTCGAATCGACAATGAAACGACCTTTCAGAATCAAGAAAAAAAATAGGGGGTTGCTATTTAAAAAAAATGTCGATGACGTCATTACTCGATGACAAATGACGGTTGAAAATCGCCTTTTGTGCTAAAATATGTATTTTTTAAATTAAAAATCGACCTGTTCGAGGATTTTTCCCAAAAAAAAATTTTCGTTTTCGTTTTTACTGAATTTATTCCATACTTTATTCGCGTACCTTATACTGTATATTATTGTACAACGTAGTCTCAAATATTTTAGAAAAGTTACATAATAAGGAAATACCTCTGTAATTAGTGATGTCACACTGATCACCTTTATTCAGAATGGGACAAATAAATGCTTTTTTCCATAGCATTGGGAAAGATGAATCCCTTAAAATTAAATTGAATAAAATGACCAGAGGCTCAGGTAGAGAAAATGCACAATCCTTAAGTAAAAAATATAATCGTAACAATATTATTATTGACTTCGACATACTTTATGATGAGAGAGATGACATTCAACTTAAACTTGTTTTGAAGGATGTATAAAAATTACATGTCGAAAAGCAATCGGTCAATTGATTGAAGAAAAACTTTTGCAAATTTTGTGAATTCTCTGCAGGACTTCCTATTCGACTGAGTTAGTTGAGATAGCCGTATAGATGCCGCGTAGTTTTTGTTTGGTAGAGGGCGCCACAGTGCCATTTTTAAGCGTTCGCAGAAACACCGTGAAAATAAGCAAATAAACGCGGATTCGCAAAGAGCGAAATGGGAAAAGTGCGGCACACTAAAGCGATAGTGCCCCTTAGCCTTGCCCCGAGTTTATCGGAATGTAAAAAGGAGCGGGCGCGGAGACAATACCCGACTCCGCCGCTCGCATCTAATAGAAGAACGGGTGAAAACAAAATGACGCCGCCGCCGCGCCACCCCCTCCCCGGCCGGCCCCACAAGTGTGAGATGTATGCATTAGACTTTCAAAGTGTCCCGGCCGTTGCCCTGGCAACGCAGCCTCGGCCTGATATGACGCCCGGGCAATTTAATAAGATTCTGCGTCCCGGCCTCGCGAGCCGCCCCCGCCGCCCGTTATTATCTTGACAGGCGGCCCCCCTAACTAGTCTACTTCTTACCTGCTGGACGGTGCTGCCACCTGGAACGGGCCGAGCGGAGAACGCTTTCCGCCAGCGCGGCTTCGGGCTGCTTGCCATCGACTCTTTAGAAGAAAAGGTACCTTTACTGGAATCCGCAGGAGGATTCAATGATCTCTACACTTTAACAACTACGCATTTACTGAAGAAAACATCGCGACGTAACGCGACCATTATTATCAGCCAGCTGATGTACTATTAGAAAATATGGGGCGTTCCACGCCAAATCGGACGGTTCGAAAAATTTAAATTTTCGATTTCCTTAATTTTTTTATATTTTTTAGTACCCCTCAAAAAAGCCTTTCTGGTAAATTTTCAGATTTTTTTGATTACTTGTTCAAAAGGTATAAAATTTTCAAAAAAACGCTCTTTTTTTGGTTTTTTGATCATAACTTTCTTAATAATGGTCCAAATTAAAGCTTTTTTTTATAAAAATATTTGTTTTTAGATGGCCTTTACAGATAAAAATACAAAAGAAATATTCAAAGTGTTTTTGATTAAGATTTTTAAGTTTAAAATTTTAAATCGTGTTTTTGAAAGTGAGTGTATCTTTCGATTTTTGTGAAAATTTTCTATTTCAAACTACTATTCTTTTAACAACTTTTAGGACCGGTCCGGTCGTGGGCCCTCCATAATTACTATTTTTTTTTTGATTTTTGAAATTTAAAACAAAATTTTTCTCTATAAATCATTATAAGTACCGATTTTTGTATACCCTTTTTTACTTATTTTAAATTAATATTAATACTTTTTAATTATTAATAGGTGTTTAAAATCAATAAGTAAACGTTGTCTATTTATAAACAATGATAACAAACGTTTTTATTTATTTTCGTGTTCTTTTAAAAATTGTTTCAAAATTATTTTATCAAATTTTTTTTTTGTTGCAAAGTATTTTTTTTTATTTAAATAATAGTATCTTTATGAATTTCTATTCTATTTAAAAAGAGTCGCACATCTTATGATTATTATTGATGTCAAATTTTCACCTGAGAAACACTATTTAGATGCAAAAGAAAAATTAAATTTGCGATACAATATAGGGACCCAAAAATTTCATTCAATCATTCTAAGGAGCAATGGAAATATATTAGGTAAGGAGTATTCTAGTTTACAAAATAATATTTTGTTCCTTGGAATGATTGAATGAAATTTTGGGTTTGTTTGGGTTTGGCTGTATTGTAACGCAAATCTAATATTTTTTGCATCTAAATAGTGTTTCTCAGCTGAAAATTTGACAGCAATATTCATAAGATGTGCGACTCTTTTTAAATTGGATAGAAATTCATAAAGATACTATTATTTAAATAAAAAAAATACTTTGCAACAAAAAATAGCATTGATAAAATGATTTTTAAAAGAACACGAAAATAAATAAACACGTTTGTTATAATTGTTTATAAATAGACAACGTTTAATTATTGATTTTAAACACCTATTAATAATTAAAAAGTATTCAAATTAATTTAAAATAAGTAAAAAGAAAGTAGACAGTGACAAAAATCAGTACTTATGATTTATAGATATATTTTTTTTAATTTTCAAAAATCAAAAAAAAATAGTAATTATGGAGGGCCCATGACCGGACCGGTCCTAAAAGTTGTTAAAAGAATAGTAGTTTGAAATAAAATATTTTCACAAAAATCGAAAGATACACTCACTTTCAAAAATACGATTTAAAATTTCAAACTCAAAAATCTTAATCAAAAACACTTTGAATATTTTTTTTGTATTTTTATCTGTAAAGGCCATCTAAAAACAAAGATTTTTATAAAAAAAAGCTTTAATTTGAACCATTATTAAGAAAGTTATGACCAAAAAACCAAAAAAGAGCGCTTTTTTTGAAAATTTTATAACTTTTGAACAAGTAATCAAAAAAATCTGAAAATTTACCAGAAAGAATTTTTTGAGGAGTACTAAAAAATATAAAAAAATTAAGGAAATCGAAAATTTAAATTTTTCGAACCGTCCGATTTGGCGTGGAATGCCCCATATATATTAATAAGATCGTGAATAATCACTAAGTCAATGATATGATATGCATAGATGGAATGTTGTTCTTATTTAAAGTTCCATATAGAAATTTTTAAAAAAATTTTGAGATAGATCCGACCTTGAGATGAGCATTAAGGGGGGAAACCACATTAAGAGGATGATTTTCAGGCGTTTCTCATGAACTTTTTTGAGTGGGACAAATTGATTAGGGTTTGATAAAACTTTTACATTATTTTATTAAAATTTACACATTTATATTAAAAATGCCGAACCTAAGGGCTTTTGTCCACCGAAGGTTGGTTGTTCACCGGAAATGTAGAGGTTGTAATTTTGATTTGATAGCAAAATGACTGTTTTCCTGCATTATCAACATGTTTTCTAAGAAATGAACCTCATTGCGGGTAAAAATTGTGAAAATTGAAGTTTTGACACGTGTTTGAAAAAAATGTATCGATTTTCACCATTTTGTTTTCACTTATTTTGAATAAAAAACACCCTTAAAATTATGATTCATGTTGTTTGTAATTTCGTAAAGAAACAATTTTAGTTTTTATGATGATCGGTTCATAACTTTTTGAGCTAGAGTTCCCGTGAATCAAAAAAATACCGTTTCGAGAAAAACGTGTTTGAAGACTTCCGAAAATTACAAATTTGAGAAAGTTATCAATAAGAGTGCGTTCCGGTCGATCAGAGATTCTAGCACCATATTACAGCCCGTCTTCTTCCTCTTAAGCATCATTGTGAGCTTGCATCTGTTCTCTTCTTGCTTAATATTTTATGCTCATAAAATCGTAACAAATAGAAATTTTAATTTTTAATATTGGCAGGGAAATTCCTGAATAGTTATACTAACAATTCATGCAGTAAAAAAAAATAGTCCTTTTGAACCTTCTAATGGGGTTCCATAACCCCCCCGCCCAAGTGTTCTTTCTTATACCTGTGGTTCTTGCACCTTTCTTATATTTGATTAGTTAGTCTTAGCTTTACGTACTATAAGTACAAAAAAAAGATTTACTTGAAAACTAATGATATTATCAACACAGTGAGTCACATTTGAGTCATAATAGCTGTTTTACATTGATAATTTATTCATCAATAAATTGACGAAGTTCTTCATCAATTAATTCACGAATTTATTGGTAAACAGTGTGGTTTTACACTGCTACAGACTTTGTCAAGTTTTTTGACGTATGAATCAGTTCTACCAATGAATCAAAGAGGCAAATAAATTTCAAAAATGTCACCTTTCCACTCATAATTGTATTAATACAACAGCGGTACCGTTCTGACACATATTATATAAATATTAGTTTTTGTAAGTAACAAATCAGTAAAAACAATGCAAAACTAGTACGACGCCACACAATTATTTACATATTCCAATAACATAACCTCATTACTGATCTGAGGCTGGAAATCTGTTGGGTTGGTACTTCCGAACTTCACGAAGAAATTGACGAAAATTAGAACATGCTCTAATTCGTCAAAAACTTGATGAATAAATTGATGAAGTTATTTGACAGCTGATTTGGTGCATTACACTTGTCCAATTTCTTGATGAAGCGACTTCATCAATTAATTGATCAATAAATTGTCAATGTAAAACAGCTATAAGAAGTTTCGATCATCGTTAAGAGAGCATATCACAACATTTCCAAAATTACAGACATTGCAAAAATTTTGGGAATCGGAGGTATTTTAAGGCAACGAATTCAAAATTGGTTGTAATTTTATTATTACTTAGATATTTAATTTTTTTCATTTTCCCATCTTTTGTGTTTCCAAATAGCTGTGTTTGCCTCTCTACGTGTCTTCGACTAAATTTTTTTGTTACGTCTTATAATTTCAGCTATAGAATTAAAAACATCTCCAAAAGTCTTGACCTCCCTACATATTTTTGGAAATAAACAACTTAAATTTTAAAATTGCGATGGATCTTATTTTTTGTTTTGATATTAAAATATGTAAAACAAAAACTTTGTAATTTTTCCACTTACGAATAGACAATAAAGCATATTACGCAAAAGCCGTAAAATATTGAAATTAGAAATTTTCTTATTTTAAGAAAAAAAATAAAGTTACATCAAAAACATATCTTAGTAGTCTGTATGATCGCCTCTTCTTTCAGTCAATTGGGTAACATGTCTTGACATCTCTTGAAATAAGTTATCAATAAAATAATCAGGCATATTATCCCACTATTCTAGAACAGCTGCAGTCAGTTCCTGGATGGTTGCAGGAGGGTTTTCGCGATTGGATATTTGCTCTGCCGAGATAATCCCACACATGTTCAATAGGATTCATATTCGGTGAGTTTGCTGGCCAGTCCATTCTTTGGATATTGCCTTGAAAAACGAAATTTTCTCCAAATTCGTTACACAAAGGCTGAACTACAGGTTCAATAATGTTTTCAGCGTATATGGTACCTGTCATTATTTGCTCAATAACAGTATGTGGAGTACGGCGACGATACATAATACCCCCCCAAAATATCACTAAGCCGCCTTGATGAGGAACAACTTCTCTAGCAAAAGTGATTAGTGAGTCGTTTCTGTCTGCCAAGACCTCTCCAGACACTTTCCCGACGACTGTGTGGACCAAATCGTGACTCTTACGAAAAAAGTAACCGACTATAGTCCTCCATGATTCTAGAACCTACTAGATATTAAACTTCTTGGAATTTAAGTAAAAATAATTACATAAATAGAAAAATAAATATATAAATATAAGTCAGCGTACCCAAGTTAATAAAAGTTGGTCAAACCAAAAAATAGAAGTGATAATAGAATTGCTTATATTGTACATTAAGTTCGGACTTTGTTGTGAATCCAGAGATAGTTTTAGTTGTAGACGATTAAGAAATAAAAACGTATATTACCTACTTTAGCAATATGTATAGTGTAAAATAAACTTAGTGATCTAACTGAATTGACATAGAAAATAAAGCAGTATTATGGCACTTGTTGGAAAGTAGATACCTCCACCAAACAGATTTGTTGCTTGTTAAATCTATGGCAATGGTAAAATAAGTATAAAGTTTCGTTACTGGCAGAACAATATCTCTAACGACGCTTTTCAAGAATTTAAATGGCTCACTTTTTTAGTATCTACACTGAGTTTCAAAATACATATTCATATAAATAGAATCTCTTTGTCTACATGTAAGGGAAGAATCTGAAGACTGTTTTACATATGTTGTATGTAACATTATACAGACTTGTTTTAAATGTAGTTTCAATTTTGGCGTTCGACAATAAAATATCAGATTTTATCTTTACTTGCTTTCTAAACATCTGGGTATTGAATACGTTTTTAGAACAAAGTAAAAACCTTGGAAATAATATAGCATGCTGGGATTATAATACACTTTTATATGTATGTCATCATGCCTCAACTCTGAGGATTGGTCAAAAATAGTTCCACAAAAACTATATTTTTCATTCAAATAAATCAATGAATTTACGGATAAATCAAAGAACACTTGTACATGTAAGAAATATTTGCATAACCTGTAAAATTCAAATACAAACAGTTGTAGAGCTCTGTACATGTCAATTGTACATATTATATAATAAATAAAATAAATAAATCTCAATTTTTTTCTCGAAAATGATAATAACCCCCTAACATGTACATATAAGTGAAAACGCCGTTCTTATCCATCTCCTATCGTGGAGTTGGCCGATCGGTGCTGCCGCCCAGCGGTAGCGGGCGCGCACTAAGCCAAGCTCCGGTATTTCGTGTTTTCGCACTCCAGGATGTTGTATATAGTCGTTGAAGAGGAAGAAAGTATGCCTGTGGAGAGGGAGCTCTGGCGCGAAGGCAACGTCAACACGTGTCCGATTCCTCTCAGGTGTTACGACCGCCTAGATCTGCTGTTTTCTTGGAGTTGATGGTACAAATAGTACTTTGGGGAAGGTGAATTTAGTAACATTTTTGCGACAGGAGAACATGAGGTAGTTTTGGAACAGTAAAGTCGTAAAGTCACGGGATTACATACTGAAGATTTCGGAACTTCAATGCATGTTATCATTTCTGTTTCTTGAAATATACAGTGCTGTCCAAAAAGTTTGCACCATATGGGGAAAAACTTTATGATTAAATTTAATAAATTTCTTTGATTGTCAGTTGTCCCTGCATGTCGTCAAATCAAAATAGCGCCTGTCAAACCTCATAAAACGCGTGTTATATACGAAGGGCAGACGAAAAGTCCAAATCTGCCTAAGAGTAAAGTACCTTTATTTTCAACCCTATTTCCCTCTAAAAGGTTAGCCCGAATATAAAATTTCAGTTCATTATGTTGAAAAAGCGATTCCTTCCACATTTTTGCAACTTTCCTTGGTACCCTAATTCGAACGAAAACATTCATTACTAAAATCACGTTTTTTTTGGTACGCTTCTATAAGAAAAACATTATAATTCCTGAAAACAAGTTGAATCAGGGACTAATAAGGCCTTTATTAAAAATGGTGTAGAAAATAAGGACAAATTTGGTGCAAACTTTATTTTATGTTCAAGAATAATAAAAAACTAAGTAAAATGGTAAACCTCGTATACACCACTTATTAAATTAACACTTACAGTTCATTCGTTTAAAAATATTAACCCTGGTTGCTCTAAGGTGGAAACAATCTTTATTTTAGCAATACAAAAAAAGAAAGATATAAAAAGAATACCGACATTATTAACAATCAACTTTTTGATTACGGAAAACCTACTTCTAGGTGAACCATTGTAGGTGATGATGCTTTTTGAATAACATTAAATTTATATTAACATTTAAATTATTCATAAAATAAAATTTGCACCAAATTTGGTTCTATTTTCTACACCATTTTTTATAACGGCCTTATTACTTCCTAATTCAACTTGTGTTCAGTAATTATAATGTTTTTCTTGTAGAAACGTACTAAAAAACGTGACTTTAGTAATGGATGTTTTCACTCGAATTATGGTACGAGGGAAAGTTGCAAAAATGTAGGGAATCGCTTTTTCAACACGATGAACTGAAATTTTATATTCGGGCTAATCTTTTAGAGAGAAATATTTTTTTTTCTTTAAAACATTTTTCCCATGGGTTGAAAATAAGGGTACTTTACTCTTGGGCCGATTTGCAGTTTTTTCTGCCCCTCGTATATAATAAACGTTTTATGAAGTTCGATGGGCGCTACTTTGATTTGACGACATGCAGAGACAACTGAGAATCGAAGGAATCTATTAAATTTCTACGTAAAGTATTTTCCCATATGGTGCAATCTTTTTTGATAGCGCTGTGTATACAGTTTATGAAAGTTCTTGTAAATTATTCTTTATTAAATCTTAGTAATTTCAGCTTACCTACATTGACATTTCACAAATGTACAACAATGCGCACTTTAATATAATGACAGATTTCCTGATAAAATGTAGTGGTAAAAAAAATGTTTTCGTCATATATTCTGCCAAAACAAAGCGCAAAAAGTATCTGCATCAGTCCTATACTTATAACTACATCTAATACATGTATTTCACTCGGTAGCGCGAAAAAGTTCAAAGTATATATAAGAAAACTATTCATATACCTATCATTTAGTTTTCAGAAGATTAAAATAATTCATTTTATAACAAAATATATTTATTATTTATTATACCAGCAAAATAATATTTTCTTGGCTTCAGTTTGTTTGATTAGAAACTCACTTCTCCTACAATTTGATTTTCGAAAACTTTGGTATTTGCTCGTATTTATCTAAGGTTTAGAATATAGACACCTGAACTTTTTCATTATTGTAATATTTTCCTGTGAGGAGACTTATAGGTACAACAAAGTAATTATTAAACTATTATTGTTTTTATTTTACCTTCAACGGAAATTAACATTAAATAAAGTACAAATTACTAACGACACACTGTAATTTCGACAAATGACATTTTTGTCAACGTAAAATAAGAATACAACTATATTTTCAAAATATCAGTGTACATTTAACATATATTTTTCATATTTCGGCTTTGAAATGCAAGAAACAGCGAATGATGATGTTTGAAAAACAAATTTGTCACAAGAACTGTTTAAAGCAAATCCCTACAAATCTTAATAAAAACGGCGATTGTGAAGTAAAATTTTGACAATTTTCTAATTTTTAACACATGGTTTTGAATTAACGGTACCTAAATCATTAGAAAATTATTTGTAATAACTAGGTTGTAATTTAAATTTATTTTTAAGTATAAATGCTTCAAAAGTCGCAATCATTAACTGACAATTCACTAAATGATTAATTTGTTTTAGTTTAACGAAAAATTGAGTAGTATTTATGTTCATTTAAGTAGTTTTATTATATTGTCGCAGTAAATAGTTCATATATTTTTTATTTTCATTTACATTTGCATATGAAAACATTATTAGGGTTAAAATTCAGGAATTAGTAATTATATAAATATAAAACATATTTATAAACTTCTTGCTATTCCTCAATATTTTATAGAGTTATAGTCACTTCGGTGGAATACAACTTGACATTACTGTTACTTCACTTGACTTCAAGTCAAGTAGCACACAAGTACCTATATTGAAAGGTTTGACATAAATTACCTCTAAAACTTGAGCTGACGAAATTCACTCAATTTGTATACAATGCTATCAACCAGTAGCGGAGGTACAGAAAAATACCCGTACTGGGATATATCTTGGGAATTCGATTACTTTATTTGGTTCCTAATTATATTTCAAAAAGTACCTCTTTTATTTTATTCCAAATATTCTCTCTGAAATACAAATAAGAATCAAACAAACTTATAGAATTTCTAAAACTCTCAGTGGCGTAAAAATTCTGAGGTTCTTAGCGACGATGTCTTCTAGTACCTACACCAGCGGTTGATATAATAATTATTATACATCGACTCCACAGTTAAGTCACCTCCTTCCGGTACACACTTTAGAAATCACCCTGTACGCGTACAGTATTCGAATTAATTGATGAGTAACACCATTCATGTACTACATTCTTGTAGGAACTGAAGATTAATAATTTTGCATTTCATTGACATTGAAGTTAAAAATAGTTTTATTTCGCTCGAAATTAATTTTGGAAAGCAACACTTCTAAGAAATATGCTGCAGCCGGCCTCTTGAAATAAAACGACAACCCAATAATCTGTTTGTTAAAGCAACTGTAGCTTTCGAATACAATATTGGCCTTCCTCTTTGCCATTCTTCGGGTTAAAAGTCGCAATAAAGTGTTCGCAGAAACTATACAGAAAACAAGTCACTGCCCACAATTTTTTCACTTAATCTTTATTTACATCGCCACCGCATACGATTTATTTATTTTATATTTACAATGTATCCCCATTCATAAATATTTATTTCACTACGCCTGCAGATAGCAAGAAATTTAATTATGCGCGATTGCGCGGCCTTGAGGTGTAATCACAAGACCAATACACTCTTCGCAGGGGACAAGGACCTGCTTATTTAGTTTTTTATATGCGCGCTTACATAATTGTACTATTCTAATGACGGCATTTTATCGGAATGACGTCTGTGTCTGCTCCAATCTCAATGGCTCGCCTTTATTCTCTTTATTTTCCGTACCTTTTTGTCCTTTCGATTAGGCCGCAAGTACTCCCGTAATAACAACGTGAGTTCTAGTATGAATGCCTCTACTTCCTCTACCTTGGACGTGTGAATGGGAATGGGCGGAGCGCCGGCTGGTAATTTGTTTTCTTTCATTAACTGATGGGCGGCGGAGAACTACTTATTACCCCCTAATTGCAGCACACTTTGTTTCTATTAGAATAAATGGTCATTAGTTATGCGTCGGGGAAAAAGGGAATGGGACCTCCAAATAAAAATGGTCTGTCATGTTATTTTGTTGTTATTTAATCCCGTTTTCGACTTATTTGCACTTTTGTATACTGGAAAAAAAGTATTTGGATCAAATGAGCAGATAGTTTTAAATGGAATTATTTGCCGTAAATGATATTTTATTCTATTCAAATGTATATACTTTCGTCAAAGTATGTGAAATATTTGCTGTAATCTATAATTAATTGTTCTTAGAATTTATATTATTTGTAAATATATGTAATTTAATTCAAATCTTTTATAGTTTTGAAATTCATTGTAAAATTTAGTATTAATGTAGGAATTATTCAAGACAAATGTAGCATATTATAATCAAATTTATGTTTTCTTGAAAGAAAATTGTAGCAGGTCACAGAATGGTGTAGGTGGGAAATAGCACGACAGATGGAGCTACTTACGTAAGCCCTGTGTATACACATATCCTTGTGAGTAAAGCCACTAAAGCAGCTTGATCGTTCTAACGACATAATGATAAGGATCATCAATAAGTCCTAAACCGACCAATGTCTGGTTGGTTAAACTTACGAAACGACTGTATGGTACTAGGTTTGTGAGTTCGTAACAAAATATTTTTCATTACTGAGAAATATTTATATTCAAATATTTTCTTAAAATAAGATGTATATACAATCATTTGACCAAAACTACTCAATTTTGTATTAAACAAACGATACATTAATATACAATACAAAACATTTTCCATAAAATCTATGTAATGATAAAATTAAGAATAGAGTTCGTTTAACCGAAAGCATCAAATATTTATTTTAAATGTCTATTTTTAAAGTAAGAAATTATATTTCTGAGTAGAAATTTAAAGTATTTAAATAAATAAATAATTTTCTTGAAAGAAGAAAATATTTTTCGATACCTTAAAATCAAATATTGTACTCTTGAAGCAAGAATTTTTTTGCGTGTAGTTTCGATGAATGTGTGGTGTGGGGTTTATGGTGATCGAATTTTGAACGTCATCTGGAAGCATGTTTATTAGCACATGGAAACAACTTTGAATACTTTTTGTAGAGTATATCGTCTATTGGTAAGTAATAATTAATTTACACGTTTCTTTTAAACGAGATTTGAATAAATTCTAGCATTTTCAAACACAAAATTCAACCCTTATTACTTACGACATACTAATGAGAACTAGTAAGTACGAAACAGGTCTGGTGGTTCTTACGATTTCTTAGATCCTGCACAAATAGACTTTGATTATACTAAAGTTTTAGACGTCTCCAATGGAAGAAATCTAGAGGATGTAAATCTGGTGACCCAAGTGGCTACAATTGGCTAACTTGAACTGCGTCTCCGCCTATCCATCGATTTTCATAAAATCTCCTCAGAACTCCCGGCGTTACTAAATTGAAATGAGACGGTGTCCCGACAAGCATAAAACATAAAAGGTATAACAGATTAAGTGGTATAACATCAAGAAAGATTGGCAGGTGATTTTTAGTAAGGTCACGGCTGCCATCTTACATTAATAGAAGAAACAAAGGCCCAATAACATAATTACCAATAATACTCAAATGTGATTGGGATGGGAATATTTTCTTGTTGTGTTAGGATTTTCATATAATCATTGTTATGAAAATTTTGTGAGTTATGGGAGAAGTTTGTCTTGTTAAATAATGTGATTTAGAAACAAAAGATCTTCAGCTGTTTTATGTAGTACATACTGACAAAAATGTAACAGTCGTCGAAAATCATCTGACAATAGTACAATCTCTGGTGTATACATATGTCAATACAACTGATAACACTTAATAATAAATGATCCATTTTGTAGTAGGAACGGCATCTTCCAACTGAGCTGTTGTCACTATTTTGGGTCTTCTAATTTCATCAATATATTTCACAAAAGTTGCTGAGGTACTTGAGAATATTTTTGCACAAAACTTGACCTTATCTTTGTTGATAAATTCCAGGTGCTTTGGTTGCTGGTACTGTCAGCAAAGCCGTATACAAAATGCTTTTTTTAGTATTGATTTAGATTTGACGTTGACTTCTTTTTTAAGTAGAAAAAAACAATTTCACGATTTATTCCCAATCGCGTCTTTTTGATAATTTGTTAGAAAATGGCTGTTCTTAGCAAAATTTGTATAGCTAAAACTTTCGACCACTTAATGAAACCCTAAGGATATGCCTACAAAACTCCAAAAAAGTCAGTAGCTTACCATTTTTTTCCCAATAAATACAGTGCTACATACAGCTCGTACCCCTACCGTGGTAAAATGTTACAGTAGTTCCGATAACGGAACTTTATTGGCTTATTCTTTTCTTGGAATTCTATCTCAACAAATATTGTACCTACGGACTGTACCAATTAATACAGTAAAATATAATATAGTGTCGAAATAAAAAAAAAATAAATTGCATCTTTTGATTTTACAAAGAAATTGCTCTACTCGATTAAAACTGCAACTACTTTCGTGGAACATATTACAGTGATAGGCATTTGTTAAGGACATTAAATCTTTACGTTATATTTACGCAGTTTGTCTATTAATCATCAATTTATGCCATAAATCACCACGTATGCGTTTAGGCAACCCTCGCACGATCGCGGGCGACACTCAAAAAAATCACATCCAAAACAATCAACCAGCAAACAAACACCAGCAAACACAAAGGAGATATGATTGCATATCTATCAAATCGAACGCTGTTTATGGCTGCCGTTGGTATTTTATTACGAGACAGAACCAGCTACGATGTGACATGTGTATGAATTAAACGCGAATGATGCTCGCATCTGCCTCCCGATATCATATTTTAATATCTAGTTTGACTATTGATTTACTGCCAGTTTTCGAAAAGGCTAACCAGAATGGAGCATTACCATTCAATTTAGAACTAATAATTCAAATCCTGCGAGTAGTAGGTCGGCCCGCCGGTGATTCCTCTTTTACCCAGCGCCAGCTCCTGACGCTTGTAGATAACCATTGACCGTATATTGCAGACCGCATATGTCATATCGCCTCAGACTTTTACCGAGTAAGAAATATTCGTCGGCGGGTCTCTAAAGAGAATACCGTGGGTTATAAGTGGTAGAGAGGTTACAAAAATTCGAAGACGGTATTTAGAAAAGTTTTCAGATTTCCAAAGGACGTTGTAGTCCAGGCGGAATCTGTTTTATAAAGGGTATACTTGGGTAAAACGCATATGATCGGAGATTTTTGCTTTAACGGCTTCTAAACAAGATTAGAAATGACAATTTTTCTATGCAAATAAAAAAAACGTGGGCTTAATTGTTATTGCAAAAAAGTATAAAAAAATAGCAAAAAAATTCATTTTTTTCTTGGATTTCTCGTCGACAACTTAGCAACTATTCATTTTAGACAAAAATGGAAGAGGAAAAGAGTTGTGTAATTAAATTTTGATCAAGATAGAGTTAGTTGCAATTCGAAGAAATAATTATTGTTATTGCAAAAATGGGAAAAATCAATTAAAAAATTGTAAAAAATGCTAGTTTATTTGTCAATTTTTTTTTGAGACACTTGAATAATACCTAGGATCTTCATACTTTCTCCAATTAAACTTCTTGCATAGAATCATCACACCAAATTTCATCCAATTCGGTTAGATAATTTTTACATAATAATTGTTTAAATTTTTTATTTTTTTTAAATTTAAAAATTTTCAAAATCAAATTTCTAAAAATCTAAAGCCTTTGAATACTTCATCACAAAAAGAAGAACTCTCAAGCTTTAAAATGGTTTTTGAAAAATTCAATTCGGTCGCTTAGGTGAGCCGTGGTGCTTGTTTAAATTGTTTCATTTTTTTTTATTTTAAAATACGGTTTGAAAACCGAGTACTTTTAAAAAAAAACCTGATGATCCGCCCATTATTTTCGGAGTTATAGCCCTTATTTACAGCAAAACTATAAGGGTATAAGGGCTGTTCTTTGAACTAATAGGTGTATCATCCCGAGTACTTTCCAGATATAAATTTTCAAAATTTGCAATCGCGGGCGTCCCATTTAAAATGTCACTGAAAGATATTCAAGACCGCGTGAAATCAGTGGTAGGGAGAGTAAACACACATCTACTCCGATCTGAATTTTCGAGTTCAAAACTGCGACGCTCGGAAAAATTTCACTTATCTCAGCTTCTAATGGACCAATTTCGATGATTTTTTTTAAATTTATGTCTGGCTACTTAAAAAATTCAATTATCATATTTTCAACTACCTTTTATTATTAATTATTATAAACAGTTACTTTAAAAAATTATTAATTTATTATATTTATTTATTTACTATGTTAATATTCACGACCAAAATTTTTGCATGTTGCACCATGTTGTTGGTATTAATTAAGTATCCAAAAGATTCTTATACTTTTTTTATAAATAAAAAATAAATTTTAGATAAATATTTTAAAAGTAAACGAAAAAATTAAAATTATAATTATTCACAATTTATGTGAGTAATAATTTTTGAAAGACTTTTAGAAATTTATCGTACAACTAAAAATTAATACCAATTTTCAGTTGTTTATTTAAATAATTATTGTTTAAACAATTTTATAATATTTAAACAAACTTACTAGTATTACCAAAAATTTGAAAAAAACATTAAATTATTGCAATTGTTTATAAGCGTGAAAATTGCGAAAATGTTTAAACAATCACCACGGCTCACCTAATCGTCCGATTTGAATTTTTCAAAAAGCATTTTAAAGCTTGAGAGCTCTTCTTTTTGTGGTGAAATTTTCAAGTATTCAAAGGCTTTAGATTTTTAGAAATTTGATTTTGAAAATTTTTTAATTTAAAAAAAAAAAAAAAAATTAAACAATTATTATGTAAAAACTATCGAACCGAATTGGATGAAATTTGGTGTGATGATTCTATGCACTAAGAAGTTTAATTGGGAAAAGTATGAAGATCCTAGGTATTATTCAAGTGTCTGAAAAAAATTGACAAATAAACTAGCATTTTTTGCAATTTTTTAAATGATTTTTCCGATTTTTGCAATAACAATAATTATTTTTTCGAATTGCAACTAGGTCTATCTTGATTAAAATTTAATTACAAAACTTTTTTCCTCTTCCATTTTTGTCTAAAATGAATAGTTGCTAAGTTGTCGACGAGAAATCCAAAAAAAAAATGAATTTTTTTGCTATTTTTTATACTTTTTTGCAATAACAAATAAGCCCACGTTTTTTTTTATTTGCATAGAAATGTTATGATTTCTGATGTTGTTTAGAAGCCGTTAAAGAAAAATCTCCGATCATATGCGTTTTACCCAACCCGAAATAGATACCGCCTGGACTATTGACATAAAGTACAGATAAGTGAAAGCTTTTAGAAAACAGGATTGGATACCATCAAAATTTTCACGTATATGTTCACGTATAATCACTTTGAAGAAAATTTTTTAATTTTCAACAAAAATGTCCGCAAATTAGCAAAAAATGCAGTTCCCACATTAAATTCCTGTGATGTAATAGCTCAATTCTGACACAGGATTCGTGATCAGGAGGCAAAAATACTACGGATAACATATGTCGCATGAAAAGTACAGACAACTTTTTTTTGTGTGGCTGTGTGCCGAATATTATTTTCGGTGTTAATAACACCACTACTGCCTAATACAATTTTACAAAAACAAAAGCTACCAGTTTTTAATCGGAAGATATTTTATTGATTTGTCACGTCGAGAAAGTTATTCCTATACAGTGGGCTCTAGAAAACGAACAGAGTGAATAACTTTCGGGAAAATTATTTTTCCGAAAAACGCCGAGACAGGTCGATTTTTGATCGAAGTGGGACATCTTTTTACACAAATTTCTTGTTACAGCTCTAGGAACGGGGGACAACTCCCCCAAAAATCTTAAATAGAGAAGGAGGGTTAAGTGACACAACCGTGTTTTATTTTTTGAATTGGACCGATTAGCTTAGGCGTTTTTCGGGAAAATAATTTTCCCGGGAGTTATTCGTTATGTTTTCAAGAACTCTGTGTATTAATACAAATACAGCATAAGATCAATAATACAAAATTTAATTTAATTTATTTTCTCAATACTATTCTAGAATTTTATCTTCAATTCTGCCCCATACTAACGTAATACTGTGAGTATTACGTTAGTGGGATGTGCATGCTTTTCGCGAGATTTCATACAAAAATTTCCACGTTCATTTTCATATGTCGGAATGAATTGCGCGAAAGACTTCCATTATGTTTTTGCTATCTTAAAGAAACGGCACTATTAAGGCGACTGAATGGAAAATCTGCACATTAAAGGGAATTCGAGTAAAACTTACAGCTTGAAGCATTAGATTTCCTCGTCTTTGTAGCGTTCTTCGCTCATTTAATTTCACATTTTATACCAATTTGACTAAAGCGCAATAAAATGTAGTATATCAACCATGTTCGGCTGATTACTTGGATTACTAGAAGTAAAGATACGGACTCCGGTTCCAAGGGAATATTTCAATTGCATTGATTTAATTCTTACACGATGTAGCTTTTCTACTGGTAATACACGAGGGTTTACAGGTTACTAAATCTACTTTAATCGAATTAAGTAACCGCATAGCACGTTAATTTTGACTCTAGCATAATCAAAAGTGAGATTGCAAGAACATGTTGCTAAAATGATTAATACAATTGAAACAATATGTTTTCGTAGAGTACATTTATTCGTCTTATTTCTTTTCCCTATGTAATCAAGCGCAGTTCAAAAATTTCACGCACCGGGAGAAATTTGTTCAAGAGCCCATCCCGTTACAGATAAATGAAATATATGCGACTTTTAAGCACCAGCAGCGGCCTGTGCTTCGCGTTAATTCGAACGTAATTGCAACCGCCAATATCTGCATAAGCGAACATCTTCAGAAGGTGGTCCAGCTCAGTCCACCTGGATATCCGAGACTATTTATGCGGACTTTTATGCGTTTTCGAGCATCGCATTGTGCACAGCGGCGGAGGTTGTGGTGTGCTTTCGTGCGAAGTCCAGTACAAACACGACACTTTAGGGATAGGATATGTACTAGGGTGGCCCAAAAAAAACGATTAATTTTTTTTTCGTGTCTCTTGTGAAAATATGTTAGTTTATCATGTTTTAAGAGCCCCCTCAAAAAATCAGCTCAAAAAAAATTTCCAAAATCGTCAGAAATATTATTTTTTTTTGTCGTTATTTTATCATTTTCTAGGTTGAAAAAAATCTCGATTCTGAAAATTTAAAATCGATATTTTAATTTCTAAAGGTCACTCATAATTATTTTAACTTTAAAAGTGTACCTAAAATGTTTTCGAGCAACCTCTAAAAATAAATAGGTATCAACGAATTAATCATTTTTTTATGGAATTTGATGAACAAAAAAAATTTAAATAAATCAAGACACTTAAAAAATTTCTCGAGGCAAAATTTACTACCGCACTGTGAGTATTCAATATTTATATTTTTTTAATTTTTTAAAATTTAAGTGTCTCGTGATTTATTTCTATTCTTTTGTTCATCAAATTCAATAAAAAAAATTATTAGTTCGTTGATATTTATTTTTTAGAGGTCGCTGGAAAACAAAGGTACACTACTTTGAAAATTAAAATAATTATGTGTGACCTTTAGAAATTAAAATATCGATTTGAAATTTTCAGAATCGAGATTTTTTTCAACCTACAAAATGATAAAATAACGAGAAAAAAAATTTAAAAAAATTCAATTTTTGACGATTTTGGAAATTTTTAAAAATCTTGAGCGACCTCTAAAAAAATTTTTTTTGGAGCTGATTTTTTGAGGAGGCCCTTAATACATGATAAATTAACATATTTTCACAAGAGACACGAAAAAAAAATAATCGTTTTTTTTGGGCCACCCTAATATGTACATAGTTTTTCTTCGATCGTCAGTTGTTGATGTTTAAGAGTAGGTACTTCTAATGTTTTCAACCATTTAACAATAAAATAATTAACCAATATCCAAGATTTTAAAAAAGTCTTTACATGTTGCAGAAAATAATAGCTACTTGTGAAATATTAATTAGGTGTTTGTTTATGCACTCCTGAATAGAGTGGATAAATTATTGGACATTCAGAAAATTTCTTTCAACAAAGGTGATCTTCCTTAAAATGGTAAATTATGGTTTTCGAGGTTTGGTGCAAACGTCCTGATATTTTAACTCGCTCCAAAGATACTGGCTTTTTCATTTCCATAATTCTTGCGCTGGCTTGAAACACTGGATCAGTTTTTTATTAGGAAAATCTCTTGGATAACTTAGTCTACAATTCAATGGTATAAGTACAAGTTATCAGTAAGGTACCACGATATTTGACGTGGTGTAATAAAAATAATCTAGAGGATAATACCTGGTGTTTTCGATTTGAAGCATATGCCTCCCATAAGAAGAAAGTAAGAAGTGAAGTTGTAGCATTTGTTAGATGTTTAGCTGTTAATGGCAGTATATTCAATATAAGTATTTTTTCGATTTTGATAATACTCATACGTTTGTATTGTCAAAGTAGGTACCTATTTGATTCAACACATTGCGCGTCAGTCTATTCTGTGTACTTCTTAAGATTTGATTTACTGTTCGAGTAATTGTAGATACTTGTTAAGACGTGTTCAGACAGAACCAACAAGGATCAGCATTTGCATTGGGGACTAGTTTCCAGAAATAGAGTTGCTGTATGTGTGACTGATTGGTTATGTTGACTCTACAAATATTTCTCCTTGTCGCATGTTTCGCTAGTCTAGCGGTAAATTTAAGAAAAGATGAGCAACAAGCCTCGACAAGATGGAACCTACGATTTGGTTCTTTTGGTGTAGAGAGTTTGCCATTAGTCACATGTCACTAGTCATGACTACAAGTTTGTTTCGTATTTCAAACTGCATATTTTATTGTATCTGCCTAGCAAGTAAATGCGGTGTTGGGTATTTAGGATCTGCATGATTTCATATTTCCATATCTAACTCCATTTTTCAGCTAATGAGCTTTGACAGCAGTTATTTCACGTAGGCCTTTCGCATTCTCAAATACATGGGATGCGTATCCTTATTTCCTCCTGGAAGAAGCTACGGAGGCTGTCCTGTACCAAAGCCAAACCTATTCAGGTATTTGCTGAGTATGTCAGCAGAACTATTGTCATCCTTATTGAGTTACAAAATTGGTTCAGCAGTAAATCCACCAGATGATCCTTTTAAGAATTTCTTGGTTTGCCTCTGTACCGTTGCCACCATTTTTGAGCCTCATCCTTCACTTAGATAGCTCTGTAGGCTTGTACATAAACATACTCTAACTAAAACATTGGTCTTCTTGTTTTCTCGATGACCTTCATGACTTCCTTGTCAAAGCAACCAAACAACAGTAGATTGCCTTTGCTTTCGTCTTACTATTTGAGTAATTTGGTTAATTTTTCTACCTGAGAGCAAGCTGTTATCTCCATTCATAGACCTTTTTAATAACTTCTGGGTTCTGGGTTTGCCTCTATCTACGGGGTTTCTTACCACAATTTTGGGTCATGTCATTGTCACCATTAACCGTATATTTTTTAAAAATGGTTTCAGTCTCATTAGTTTGAGCTTCAGTTCTGTATTAAATGATTTTCATGCCACCTGGCTCACCTTCCTACACCACTGACTGTACCGAGCACGAGGTTAATTTTACGACGCGCGTTATTCCACCGTCTGAACCGCCAGAGATCCCAGTCGCGGGGGCCACAAGGGCCATTCTCGATCCGCGTGTCTCGCACCCCGCGAATCGTAACTTACAAGGCTAGTTTGAGGCGTTCTCGTCTTATTTTTATTACGCCGCGGTGGAAAGTTGTTGCAGTTTTGACATTTTTTATTATCGAAATTTTTCTCGGAATGATTTGAACGGATCTTAAGTTCTATAACTAGCTGAACGGTTATTATTTTTACTGATTTTAAATCACCGGTCAATAAGCGGCCGGCCGTCGTTTAACTGAATAATTTAGGGCTCTGTAACGAGCCAGCGATATTGTGTATTTTTCGCGTGGGTTTCTTCAATGTGCCGCGCCGTAGTGGCTGTTGCACCACAGAAGCTCAAATCCTTAGTACTGCATCAAACTTAGTATAAATTTTCGGCAAGCTGAATTTATCACTATAGATGCTAAATATTATGTACAATATATTAGTTTCCACAGTCATAAAAATGGGGGGAAGATTGTTTACAGGGTGGTTAATTGTTTATGTAAATTCACGTTTTTCGCTTATAACTTTTTTCCGTTCATTTCTACAAGAAAACAGCAAAGTACTTTTTTTCGTCTTCAAAAGACCTACAAAACTAGCCCTCGAGCGTCAAAAAATATTGATTAGATCAAAAGTTCTAAACAGAAGAAGTTTAAATTTATGACTTTTGAATTAAACCATTACAAACTGTTATTATTACCAGAACGTTTTGGCATCGCATCCTCTCATTCCTTATCACTGTCTAATAACTCACACGAAATCTGGAATCGGTATGGCCTTATAAACAAATGAACTAATTATTAGTCTGGATGATCCCGAGCATTTTCCACAATCGCACTGATTTATTTCATGGTAGATTTCATAATAATACATTGAAAACTATCATTTTTTTTTAATTTCAAATTTGCAAACTCGAATTTCTTTTAATTTTAATTGCAAAATGAAATACACAACGCAAGCGCGTGATATAGGTATTGTTATGGTATATAGTTATGAGACTTTATATTTGTATGAGCGCCAAATTAAATTTTAAATTGTGTTTTAGTGTAACATGTAAATTTGATTTTTGGTGTGATGTTGTATACCTTCTCCCTGCTAGCTTTAGACTCTCCTCAGTAGTCGGTTCAAATCAAAATATTATTCTTCCAGAAACCAAACACAACTAACAACTCTAAACAACAGATGTTATCAATAAATTAATTTATTAATATTTTATTTTGTATATCAATGTTTCAGTTTAGAAATGTCACACACTATCAAATATTTTGAAGTTTTTTACAATGTCTTGAACACTTACAACAAGAATTTATTTCGATCTGGCTAATTTCCTGAAATAACTGTATTACTGGTTACTGTCTACATGTACTTTCAATTTTCTCGTATAATTTCTTGTTTCTAATATGTTCCAACCTATCCCTAATCTTAATATCTATAAATCTAAAATGCTTGGCCAAATTTTTATGATGCTTGCTATATATCTGAATTAAATTTGTTAAAAATTTAAATCTTTGAATTTCTGAAAACTTTCAAGCGAATTTTACTTTTAATTTGTGCACTAATTGTCTACGAAAATGAAAGATACCTTTTTTATACGTATTATTTGTTTAATTCCTTTTTTTTCTTGTCTCAATAGCTTTTGGGACACTGTCGGCTATACCGCTTTCTGACGAATTTCTTGGGACCTGCTCCTGCTACTACTTCCACTTTCTCTCTGCTACTACTACTACTAGGCCTCTTATTTATCTGGTTTCCTGGGACTTGCCTGCCGTTGTGCTTCTTTCTCTCAGAAGCTGCTGTCTTTCCGTTTTCTCTCTGCTGCTGGTGCTGATGGTTCGTTTTCTTTCTGCTGCTGTTGCTGCTGGTCCGCTTTCTTTCTGCTACTTCTGCTGGTTTCTTTTTCTTTATTTCTTTATCACTCTCTCGATAAAAGCTTCTCTTGTTTTCCGGGTTTTTTAATATCTTTCTACAATATCTGACTGTTTCACCCAAATTAATTCGTAACTAATCAATAATTTATTTTTTTTTTTCACTACCTTGATTTTTGGTTTCTTTTTACTTGCCGTTTTTCTTTTTCACTCACCTCACTTCACTTAAACCTTTACACTTATGCCCTATTCTAATTTCTTAACAATCACATTTACATTCTACTTCAAAATATTTCTCATTCTATACTCTTATTTGACTTTTCTATATACTACTTTATTCCTTGTAAATCCCACTTTAATTTTGACATTTGTATGACATATTGATTTATTGATATACCTACAACTTTTTCTTTATACCTTAATATCTTTTCCTAATTAGTATTTTACCTTAAATTATAACTCTGACATTTTAACTTTTATTAGATATCTGTCACTTATGAATTTGAATTACTTTTAGTTATGTTTTCTAACAACTTCTTGGCATATGCTCTATCTGATCAAAATAATAATTATTTTTATATTTGAATTTTGAAATTTATACTATTCTAATAATCTGATGATTCCTACTACTTATTCAATACTAACAACAATTTTTTTAATCAAATATTTTCTTAATTTTATAATAACCATTTCAACCATTATCTTTACCGCTTTATCTTTTAAATAGAAATTTAATTTAAATTTTAATTTGCCCTCTCACATCTGATTTCATCTCAGTATATATTATTACATATTCGGAAAGCTTATGAAAAGAGTTTTAAGTCAAAAAAAAATTCAAGTCAAGATTCGTTGAAAAACAGCGGAGTTACAGACTGTCATATATTATTTTCCAGCGAATTTCGCTTTTTTATCGACAGAACTATGAATATTATCATTGTGATAGCTGCAGTTATTGAATGTGCAAATTCAATTTTAGTCACAATATTGACAGTTGAGACGTTTTATAGAACAAATTTAATACTTATACAAACTTTATTTATATACAAAAATATCATTCATTTTACTTAATTCTATAATCCACACCCTTTTTATGTCAAATTATGCTATATAATACTATAGTTAAATATTTATTTATTTGAAGAATTTTATACTTCGGTCCCATTTTTGGTACGTTTTGTTTTCAAGCCAATAAATCACAATAGATTCTAATTATTATTACCAAGAAATACAGGGTGTTTCTGAAATACCTCTTACCTCGTTAAAGAAGAATATTCATAAAAGTTTAATTGACGACGAAAATAAAACTTAAGAAACGTTTTGCGGTACAATTACAGCAGCCATCTTCCTCAACCCAAATGTTTATGCCAGCACTATTATTAGCATTTGCAGGTTTGGCTAATTTAAGGCAGCTTTAGACACCGCTCGGAGCTCTAACGAAGTCTGGTGCTCGGTGCAATTATTAAACGAACGCATGGGATCGATCTCTATGGAAATTAGGAGCGAAATTGAAGTTTGAAGTCATAATAGTAATTACACTTCATTATTGGTTCTCACGATCCTCGCCACTCCGGCTCATAGGGTTTTTTAGATTTTTTTATTGGCTCTCTCGTTTCGGATTTAATTTTGCATATTTTACGGTCCCCGGAATTGCTGATGAGGTCGTCGAATTAAATAAATTGCTTAATTTTATGAATTTATGGATTTCCGAACTGGATTAGATTACTAATCCCTTTAAAATATTCCGATCTTACTCTGAGTAATGTAAAGCAAACTCTTGGATCGAGGAAATGCTGAGGGGCCATCATTGCCATTCTTGTTACTGAAATTTAAAATATTCGAATTATATATTAGATCACATTGGTATGTTTAGAAAACAAAAATACGCGAAAAGCACATATTTAATGTGTAAGATCATTAGAAATTCACAATAAACTCTAGAACTATAAATCTTTTCACAAAATTTGTTGAAAAACTAGCAATTCTACATACAAAGACAAACATTACTGACTTTGTTACTTTACTATCAAAACTGTATATAACTATATCTATGATCACGTCCATACCTAATCCCTACTGCTATAAAAGTGTCTCAAATACTTTCAGTTGTTTAATACCTAGTTGATTTCATTTCTTCCACGGTGTTTATCTGCTTAATGGAAAAGCACGTAACTATTGTTTCAATTCAACAAGACTTATAAAGTTACTTATATTGTATTTTTGGAAGTTCAAGGGGCTACGAATTTTAAGAACAACAACATTCAATTGTCATATTTAAGGGGACAATGGAGAAATAAATGTTTTGTAACTACCAGGTTCTACTTTTCTTTTACTTTACAAGACATTCTCTACAACAGTTATCATTTGGTGCAACTAGTACAAGAAGAACACTGTATTCTTCCTATTAGGTTGTCTAACTGTGCCTTTTCTTTTTAACGGAATATTGATCAAGAATGTTTGTTTCTTAACAACTTCAGCATAAGCTAGATTGGAGATACACTAAGCATTGGTGTAAATGGAGACCAACAACAAACTTTTTGCACACCTGGCGAAGACTTTCAATACTTATCGTGCGATTAGAGTATCTCACCATTTTCTTCTTGTAAAGAAGTCATCAAATAGATATGTGCAAACTTTAACATTTTTAATGAAATTTATCAAAGACAGATGCAGACAGACTTCTGGTCATAGGGTTCGAAAAATCTGGTTAATACGGTACAATGAGATAAAACACCGAATAAGTATACCAATTATAAGACCTACCATACCAATTACGAAAGAAATCAAAATTTTCCAATTTCTTTTCATCGTGGATAAAAGGTCAATGGATTAAATAATAACAAAGAGCTATTTTGACCAGTTGCTGAATTGAATAATTTGGTGTAAAAATTATGGATATACTGGAAAAAGGATAGATATCAAAATTAATTAAAGCACTAGGTTTTGTTATAATTAAATAATAATTGTGTAAATGTAAAATAAGTACCAGTGACTTCAAATTTGAAAATAATTCAGAAAATTTGGACCTCTTCCTATGACAAATTTTTTACTGACATTATAACATTTACTTAAAGATGTGCTATATATCTTTGTGCTATATTTCATGTATGTATTTGTTTATGTTTGTTCTACAGGTATGTACCTTAAGTTTTGCACTAAAACATTGTCTTTATCATTATTAATAATGAGTGATCAGAAGGTCCATATCCTGATTTACATCGACAACTGGCAATGCTTTTTTGATGCTATGGAAGTTTATTCGCCTCATATTAACAATCTATATCAACGTACAATGTTTTTCTTTTAATTTTGGGAAATGCTGATACGTAACATTAATATCAAAACTAGACCAATGGTTGTATTAATATTTGATTTGATACAAACTGAGTTTTATTTCTGAAGGTTATCTGGAACATATTCATTCCCCCACTTTTATAATGGTTCA
This sequence comes from Anoplophora glabripennis, assembly GCF_000390285.2. Lineage (NCBI taxonomy): Eukaryota > Metazoa > Arthropoda > Insecta > Coleoptera > Cerambycidae > Anoplophora > Anoplophora glabripennis. The sequence goes on from NW_019416245.1 coordinate 222,592, forward strand.
TATTTATATCAGACTCAGAACCCAGTTACATTGGTGGCAAAACATGTTCCAGATTTTAAAAGGATTAACGGATTTGGATTTAGTTGGTTCCTGCTCCACCGTTACATTATGAATTGTAGCCCAAACGAGCCAATTTTGGTGAAGTGAACTTATTCCATTTTCCACCAAAATCTTTTATACCTACAGAAAAGACAGTAGAGATAGAAAGTATAGACTTATATACCAACGAGATTACTTCTATGTGCATAAGTCTATACTCTCTCTTTATTTCTCTTACTAGGAATCATGGAAAAAAATGACATTTGGATACGAAAGCAACGACCATACATGTAAACCCTGGCCTCGTGATAACATAAAAAGATTCTGGTAAACCAAGGCGTTCGTTTTGCCCTTTTTTCAAACAACAGCCAGGCTTGTTAGACACATGTTGGTCTCGACCGCGAATATATTATAACCTGTGACGAGGCGAAATTTTAATTTGATTTGATTACTCACGTATAATTTGATAATGATCGGACCGGTCTCGATTCCATCACGGACAAGCTGGGCATGGTCGAGATTGTTTTATTTAAGTCCTCTTATTTGTTCTTCGAACAGTTTGATAAGATTTTATTAACACCAACGTCACCGTATGGCGAAGCATACAAAGGTGTATTTGTTTTGAAGGTATTTTCGGCGCGATGACTGTCACGTTCTCTTGGGTGGATGATTGAAGGAACAGGTATTGTTCGCGAGAGCGGGTTATGGAGAGGGGAGTTGCGATTCGCCCGCCTCATTTGGAGTAAATGCAGAACTTTAATTTAAATATGCGACGACTTAAATCATGCATGCGTCATTCAAAATTTTTCCGATGGGTTATATGAAACATTGACAAAATATGACTAAGTTTACTTTTAACGTTTCGGGAATTAAAGGCAAAACGAACATATATACAGGGTGTTCTACAAGCTTTATGACAATCTTTGACAGATGAACAATAACAATTATTGTTATAGCAACCACCATTTTTATTTATCAGGCTACTTTGAATGAAATATGAAATTAAATTTTTTTAAATGCTTGTAATTTCTAAACAAAAACGAATATAAGAAAAAATGCTTGAAATTAACCCAGCTATCGTATGTCAGAGTTTGTCATAGAGCTTGTAGAACACCCTGTATATAAATAAAATTAAAATAGTTACCATAGCGACTTGATACAGCTCTTAAGGTATATTATAATGCTTTTTTACGTAACCTTAAAACATTACCTACATTATGTCTTGGTAAAACAAATACTCGTGAGGCTTGACATCCTCCATTTGTCAAAATCAATAAGATATACTCGCTCCTTTCCACTCTGACGATTACAGAAAATAATTTATTTTACGAGCAATTTTATTGCCATTAAACAATCCCCTTCGTGTAAGTATATTTTATTGACTTCCAGAGGGAAATTATAAACATAATTGTAATGTACTTTGCTTGGCGCTCATACATGTTGGATGAAAATTTCATTTCATTGTGTCTGTAAAAATGAACCGCAGCCTATAAGTCAAGGCATTAGCAGCGGGGGTATAATTATTTTTATTGTTAGATTTTGATACATTAAATCCATTTTCTCTTTGTAAGACTTTTTAATGATATAATTACACGAAGGCGGCGTACTGTAAATGCATTTTTAAAGCAGTATTTTTCCTGGAAAGATATCGATCGCGGGGGAATATCGGGCTTAATTCAATTTTTAAAGCTGTGAAATTATTTTGTTGTAAGTACGAGCATGAACAAGAAATTATCATTGTGTATTAACAAAACTATTCCTATCATAAATTTTAGACAATTTGAAAAAAAATCACTTTTTTTAACAAGATTAGGATTAATATTTATTTCATCAAATTCGTCCTTCCGGAAGGAAACACCTATAGGATGAATAAATACACACAAATATAATAATAATGTGTAATGAACAAACAATAGCAACAAAAAAAACAAAAGAACTAACAAAACTATAATATGTTAAGAATTTTCTTAGAATCATGTAAAATAAAGTAAAACCTATTAAAAAATCAGTTCCTTATTATCGGAAATGTTAAGGACAATAGGTAGAATAGGTAACAAATTTAAAATTAGGACAGTTTTTCGGACAACTAATATGTATTTTAAGGAATTTTTCTGTCAAAGACGAGCCCAAGTAATAATGTTCGAAATTCAAAAACTTACATTTACAACACACCTTTTGAATGCAGTAAATATTATATTGGCGAGACCTCTTGATCTCTAAATATTGCAATGAAAAAAGAAAATTTGAGAAATAAAAAATTCAATGTTCCTTTAATCGAGACCTAAAATATTGTCTCTAAAACAGATCGTGTAGAAACCACTGTGGCATCTTAATAGTTAAATTTAGAGAAAAAGTCAAGTCTTGATTGGTTTTGGATACTCAGAATACAGTCAAAAGTCACTCACTTGATAGCAGAAACTCGGATTTGAGTAAAATTCACTCACTTTTGTTGCAATAGTTTCACTCATCAAATTTTAGTTGTATTCGTACTAATAGAGTGAATATTTTACTCTACCGGATGTGGACAAATATTAATACATTATTGAGTAAAATTGAGTGAAATTGGGCGATTCTTTTTTACAGTGTGGAAATACTAAAAGAATAAGTAAATAATAATAGAATAAACATCGTGTAATATCCATAACAATGAAAACAGGCAAAAACAAACAAAAGGAAACTGTCGAAAATAATTAAAAACGAATGTTGACGCAAACAGTTTCATTTTCGAAATATCAAAATTTTTAAAATTCATAACTGTTTTGATTTTGGATCTAGAAGGTCCAGGTTGGTTGGCTGAAAAGTGAAAAGCTAGAGGAATCCAGGAATTAGTTTTTCGATATTTTCAATAGTGAAAAAATATGGACTGGGTCTAGGTAGATCAGGTAAGGTCAATGATCCTGGGAGATAAAGCTAATCCCGACATCAAAGGTCAATGCTCCTAGTTTTTCTTCCTAAATTTCGTAATTAATTATGAAGTGTTTTTCATTATCAGACCGCAACTCTGTATCTGTAATGGTTTTTGAGTTGTTTTGGAAAAACCAAAATGTCATAACTTTTTTATTTTTTAACTAGAAGAATGCGATTTGGTTCAGATGAAATGCTAGCTAGAAATTGGTTTTTCGATGTATTTTAAGTAAATTTTTATTTTGTATTTGTTTTTTTTTTCAGTATATATTTGCTTAAGCAACCTAACCTAATCACCGTGTTCTTAATTTTGACAAATAATACCTCCTTCACATTTCGAAATTTTGTATGTATTTACATATAAGACAATGTAATTAAACATACCACAATAACTATTTACATAGACAGTATGGTGTCAAGGAAAAGTTAATATAATATCAGGAAAATTTATCAACAACAGTCTATTCCCAAGACATTAGAAAACGACAGAAAAATTCACTTATGCACTAAGATTTTCAAAGCACACGTATGATTTATCGCCAATCGCCTCTAATAATAACAATATTAATACTTAATGTATCGGACGGCAATGCCAGTTTCTTGAAATATTATAACGTAAAACGCGTTTTTAGTGCAACAAGGTACGTCTGGCGGTAATTTATGTCTGTAATTATGAATCAATTTATAAAGTTAAGTCCGGCGACTGCTCCGGGCGGATTATACGAATGGTCACCGGCTTAACTACTAAATAATACATCAATTACAAGTCTCTCGCCTTAACACTTAATCTATTAAGATTACCGAGCGAGGAATTCCAGCCGAACTACTTCGAATACGTACAGAATTCTTACCGGATCGACATCGTTAAAAGTATAAATAACTCCAAAAGTTTACAGCGCTTTCAGTTATTTTTTTATGTATTTCAGAGTTATGGCAGATACGAATCGTTTTGCGATATGCATTCGGTTTGCGGTTTTACACAAATTTTAATATTAAACTGTACAATAATGGTATTAGAAGCTATTAAAAATGAAACAATAACAGCTGAAACAGTCAATTATAGCAAACTGCAAAAGTTTTGGTGCATATTTTACTAAAACTGTTTGCAGTCACAGATTTGTGGAAGAAAAAAATCTATTAAATCCAATAAACACAAATCATTTAATGCAGTGTCTCCAGATAATGTTTCAAACTCACAAAAATTAACTCCTCGTTGTCTCATCTTTAATTAAAATAGATCATTTCGGATAAAAATCAATAAATAAAGCTACTTAAGCTAATTGTACAGGATAATGCATAAATTGGCAATGTAAAATTGATTTTTTTCTATACTAATTATCACAGGTCCACAGAAAAAAGTTGTTTGCGCCGTATCTATTTTGACTGTATACGTCAGGATATTTTGTAAATCGTTAAATTGATGTGTGACCTGAAAGGTCCTCAATAGTGGATTTCCTTGATTCTGACCCAAGGACAAGACCTATTTCATGGGTGTTTCATATAAACCCTATAACCTTAAAATCCCCTAACCAGAACCCTACATAATTCCACCATAATTCTGAGAATATGAGGAGCTTCATATTTACTGGCAATCTCGAAGGGTTCACAATCTTGGAATGGTGAACTCAATAACCCTATTACCCTTTATCAGAAACCACCATACCTCTTGAGTACAATAACTCCATAACCCTATGAAACTGGAAACGGAATGAACAGATCGAGAGAATTCAAACGATTACGATATTTATAGTTGACTCACCTTGGAACCCTTTATCAGAAATCATCATAACCTCATAAATCCAAGAGCCCCATAGCCCCATAACCCTATAAGACTAGAAACGCAGTAAATAGAAAGAAGGGATCCAAATCTAAATGGTTGTAACGGCATCCGATTCTTTAATTCCTCTATTGATCTCAAACAAAAGGAAATCTCATAAATGTTCGCTTTTCTACTTGACACTTCGTATTTTTTGGTAAATAATTTACACAATCTAATCAAAAATTTACAAGTTCGAAGACTATTCAGTTAAACAACAACTGCTTAAAGCCTTTCAAACTAATCCATTCATCTCTGTACAATAATGTATGTTATTAGTTCCTTTCAACATGGCATCATCAAAAGCAGATCCACTAATACTAATTTACTATCAATAACGTAATACATACCAGAAACTCCTGATAACCAAGGTCAGGTTGACGTAATTTATACTGGCATGTCAAATCCACCTTGAGAAACATGATCGCATATATGTTTCTGGTAATTTGTGACTACTACTTAATTCTTGCTTTTACGACAGATTACAATGTCTGCAATATCAATGGTTTAAGTTGACACAATTTAGTGCTATCTGGAATTCCTCAAGGTTCAATTTTGGGTCCTTCGTTATGTAACATTTACGTTAACAATATATCTTGTAGTATTGATGTTAAGTACCTACTAGATGCGGATGACATGAAGATTCATCAGTCATTGCCTACATTGTACATTGTGAATTGTTACAACATAACCTAGAACAAACTGGTGTAACTGGAATCGCTTCAATTTGAACATTAAAAAGTGCAATATTTTGTTCTTTTCCTGAGAGCAGAGTATATTAGTGTTTTATTATAACGTAAATGACGATCCTCTTTTAATACCTAAGACATTTAGTGAACTAGAAGTTATATTTGATTCTAGACTCTCATTTAACAATCAGTTAACGCTAGCAAAGATATGTGTTTTATTATACGTAATTCCAGAGAATTTTAATCAATCGATATCATACTGTTCTTCAGTATGGTACCCTAAATATGGCAACCAGAAGTATATGATTGAACATCTACAAAGAAACTTTTTAAAGCATCTATGTAAAAGGATTTTATCCCCTTGACTGTTATTAGCAGAGTACGACTTCAGTATTTATGAGACTCACTTGATTAATTGTTCTGAAATCCTGGACTGGAATACAATTTAGACTTCAAATCTAAGATTTTATCATCATCTGCACTGTTTCAAATAAGCAAGAGTTATATGCAAGACTCAACTGACCTGCTTTATAGCTCTGCTTTAAAATAAAAACTATGATATTAGGATCCTAATACCTACTTGTTACTGTGTTTCGTTTTGCTATTTGAACAATATCATCAGCCTATCTGTCTTCATCTCCACCTTCATCTTTATCGTCGTCGTCAATGTCCTCAGTGTCATCACCGTCACTATTATCGTCATTATCAACGATATCATCGATATAAGTATACATATGTTCTCAGTTCAAGATGAACGACTCGAACGTACACGCAATCAGATGTACATATCAGGTCGCATAAAAGCAATTATTAACCGATTTGTATAAATAATACTCGGAGCTGTGTCAGTGGCCGGAGTCGGTCGTGCTCCGGAACGTACGTCCATTCTGCGGCATTGTTGGGCCTGGTGGGACACCTCGCAGGAATCCTGCCCACGATAAGGTAATTTACGCGCGTCGTTGACACAAATCTGATAATTTAGCACTGACTGACCGCAGGAGGTTCATCAGAATTATAAGAATAATTATTCTTTATGCCGGGTCCCGATAAATTCTCTCCAGTGTAAATAACACACAACGAATCGTAAGTAATGCCCCACTGGCTGTTATTAGCGAGGTTTATTTGTACATCCTGGTGCACGAGAAGGGCGGTTGAACTATTCCGGCAATGGTCGGCTTCTGCTCGCCAAATAAATGGACTTACAGGGTCATCAATATATCTACGGAAGTCCATTTGCCTCGAAAAGTTCTAAAAATGATTAAAATTTTTTTCAACATAAATTTTCTGTGAACGTATGGCTAGGAATAATTTGCAATAAAGTTTGTGGACTTTTCTTCTTGCCACCTCGTCTAAATTCCTAGTTATTTCTAAACATTGTAGAAAACCATTTATTCGAATTATTAGAGGATGTTCCATTAAATGTACGACATTATAGCTGAATACAAATAGATGGTGCTCCTGCGCGTTCTGGGAGAATACCTAATACAAGAATGGCTTAACGAAAATTATATGAGGCGATGGATAGGATAGGACCAAATGCCAATGGTGCAGAGGGTCCAGTGTCTTGGCCAGCCAGGTCGCCAGATCTAAACCTTCTAGACTTCTATGTTTGGGGTTATTTGAAAAGTTTACTCTATTCCAATTGATGCAAGACCACAACTATGGCAGTGACTAAAAACGGGCGTAATTAATTAAAAGAAAATCACCACATGATACTGGTTTAATGGTCTAATTCACAGAAGATGTCAGAATTTTGTCGATGTGGGTGGTTCACATTTTGAACAATTGTTGTAAATACGTAATGTTAATTTTGTTTCTTGTTTAGTTGTTGTTGTTGTTTGGAAAATGTACATTTATTATTATTTTGATTTAAATTGTTCTTTGTAAAGATAGTGGATTAGTGCTCCAGGGAAACTAATACGCGCCAGAAACTCTACTTACCTCACAGGTGGTATAAAGAATTTTGTTGATGTGCTTACAAATTGACTTACTTTTAAGCATAAACAAACATTCTTGTAATATTATGGTTAAAAGTGTATCAACGGGATATTATTGATGTGATTAACTTAAGAACTGCAAATCTTAGGAAAAATATAGCTTTTTTACGTATTTTATGCATTAGAATAAAAATCCGTTACAATAACTTATAAAAAATGCAGTGGCTTAGTTTCAATTTCTTTTTACAACTTCAACACCCTGTATCTACAAAACGAGGCCGTTTCAGATCTATGTTTTTAAGGCAAATGGACAATTGCAATTTTGAAAAAGATTCTGATGGCGAAGCTAACAATACCACGGATCACCATTATTACAGTAACAGCTACCTTATTACCTTGCATTTGTACTTGGCAATTATTTGTCATTAAGAGAAGCACAATAAGTATCAAATATGCCTTAAACACAACATATATGCAAATTATGTATTAGAGCGCAGACAATATAAAACCACATGTAATTAGTGGCCTCTACGTATAGACTAAGATTACAGGAATTCATCCAATATGACAACTGTGAAGTTTTTAATTATAGTTCGGGTATTGTCTTAATCGTTCTAGTTGATTCCAGTGCTGTATTTAAATGTTCCGTTGTAATGTAATGTTACGTTTTCGCATCCATACACTGCATAAATGTAATAGGTTAATATTAATAAAATTACAGAGATCTGCTTCACGACAATTGAGTTTTTAATAAAAGCCTATGGTTCACCTCCGTCCTGATCTTCGCTGTTGTATACAAAATTTCTGCGCTACATTATGTTTTCACAGCAATTTAAGTATTGAACTTACATAGCATAAATATGTGTTAGCTTAGCTTTATAATGCAACATGTTGAAATAAACACACTGTATTTCAAGAAACGACACAGAGTAATAGCAGAGAAATTTTCATGAAATTATAATGTAGACTCTAAGAAAGACATAAATTACTTTTAAAGAAAAATAAAAATCTCCTTTCATAGTTATTTCATATAAAAACTAAAACATTATTTAACTAATACATTGTAAACGAGAAGCATGTCAAGAAAATAAAGTTTAGGTTCGAAGTAGAAGCATAAAAGTAAAAGAAAAATGCCACAAGAAGGGCCAATTTTACGAATAACTATACGTTAAATAATCTAGTACAAAAGAAAATTCAAATATTATAGTATCAGAAAACACATAGGCTAGAAGTTTGTTATAAAAATTTGTCATGCAGAATGTCATATAAAAAAATTTATTGTAAAATTAGTTTAAGATGTATAAAATTTACTACGCAGTTATAAAATATAAATTACGCCGTAAGTTAATTAAAATAAAATTCTTCGCAATATGTGGGAGAAATTGCGCAGTTAGAAAATAATATCATGGATACGAGTGACCAATTAAAAAGAGACAAATCAAAGATTTACCTTGTACCGGAAAACAAAAGAGTATCGTTGGGAAGTAAACAAGTGGAAAAGAGAGGTTGGTCCGAGACACTGGTGAGGGGTGCATGTTGTCCTGTGGCTCCCGAAAATAACATCAAAAACACCAGGAAGCAATCCACTCAGACCCAACAGCCATCTTCAAAGAACGAGTACAGATGATAAACCACAACTAATGTGAGGTTAGAGTGACGATCGAAAATTCAGAAGCTGACAGAAATAAACGTAAGTCCAGTTGCATAAGCATAAGCGTATTCTCCAAACAAATAAAGTAAAGTGTTGCGAATTTGAACTAAAAACAGTTTGTGAAATAGAAAACTTCAGTTCAAACCATAAACAATTTCAGTGGGTAAAATTAAAAATGACAGATTTGAACATTTCCTAGTTTAAGAATTAGTTCAGTTTCGATGTTCGTAATATAAGTTAATTTATTTCATAAAACTTTTAAAACATTAATAATTGGTTAACCAAATACTTTTCATATCATGTTAGATAGAGTTAAGGAATTTCTCCGATATTTAGTCATGTAAAAGTCTATAAAAAAAAATCTAGTTTCTGTGTTTATCACCATATTGTTCGGAATTTAAAAATTAATACTTAATAAATGTCATATTGTGAAAATAGATGAAATTTTGCTTTTATTCAATGCTTCTTACAAAAAAATGAATAGTAAAGGTAAATTTAAAATAACATAGAACCGCTTCTCTGAGGTAAGATCTCATGCTGTTAAATGAACAAGTGTTTTTGAGGGACAGTGTAGAAATTAATATAATAAATATTCCTATCTACACTGTAAAAAATGAACCTGCACTGTTAACATTATTCATGCAAGGTAAAGCTGCCGGAGGAGAGTTTAGCAAAACAAAGGTAAGAAAGTACAATTCGTCTATATTTGTCAATGTAATTATTAAATTTTATTAAGAGAACCTACATTCAATGAAAATTTTGATTTAAATACACACAAATAACATTCTACACAACAAAAGGCGACCAAACGAATATTCAAAATTACACAAATAATATTTAATCATTACACACACAAAAATATTCACACAAAATAAAAATAATAAAAAAAATAAATATTATTATTATTATTATTATAATATCTACCACCCCTGAAATGACGCGAAACATTGAACTATCAGTTACGTAAGTGGTAATTGTCATAATCTGTTCTAATTCAAGTGAAATTGAATTTTGCTATATGTACTAAAAACGTATTCGTTGGTGTAAGCAATCTGCCGTATTGATTTTATATCCCGGCATTGATAAAGAACAAATTTCTAGGATCTTTTTTTTACTGTCTGAAAATTAATGATATGTTCCTTTCAGGCTCTTGCTTTCAGTAAAATTAAAGGAGACGAAATAACGATCCGTTACCGCCGTTCAATCAGCATTATTACAATGAATATTTGATTCGCTGTTAGAACTTATTGGCTTTCGTCCAATTAAATTCCACATAATTGGAATTATATCTGCGGGCCCGCCGAACAACAAACTTTTAATACTCTTTGGAGATACAAAGACCCATTATAAGCAGCTACGTCTGGCGAGAAGAGAATAATATATTGCCGTGGCCAAGGAACCTCCTTTCAGAGAAGTTTCCAGCAAAACGAAAACAAAGTCATTATGATGCAAAAGAGTTTCCTCGCTCTTAATCACGAGTAGTCCCGCTGCTCGCCAGGACATCCAATTAAAAGGTATCTTCGGCCGGAAACCAACCCTTTCCTCACCCTTTTGGGGCAAATCGCAACCGCTGCGCCATTGGAAGGGGAAGGAAAACAAAGGGAAAGTCCAATCAGTGAGAAGGAGCCGTTAATGAGACTGTTAATTAGGGCGGAGGCTGTGGAAGGATAACGTCCTTGTCTAACTTGTTCGGAAAAATGGGATAGAGGAGAAAGGATTCGAGCCAATTTTTACCCTAGAAATTTATTTTGGCACGTGAAGACATAGGTATTTATGAGTGAGCTTAATTTCCATTTCTGATAGAAAGAAAGAAAAGTAAAAACAATTTACATCTAAAATATTTGACATTAATTTGACTGAAAAAAAAATTCTGATACGATTTTCAGAAAATATTCAATAAAAATAACATATTACTATAGATAACTTTCGATATTACTATATTCTTATATACATTTAGAGTGACTCCTAAGTACGTTTCAATAATAAAAGGGATGATTTTTTAATTTATTTTAAGAAAAACTTAGCTGAGGTTAGTCGCTTAAGGTTTTGATACAGGAATTTCGAAAAATACGTATGTCTTCTTCGCTTAGATTAATTTATAGTAGTCTTCATATTCTGAATAAAAGACTTAAAATTATGTTATGTGAGTCACTTGTTCTCTGCTATTTTAATTACTGTAATTATGTCTATGATCCATGCCTTAGTACACAAGAAAAAAAATAAGAATTCAAAAAGTTGAAAATTCATGTTGTCGACTTGTACATGGATTAAAAAAATTTGACCACATTCTCACAAAATTGTAGAAATCAAGTGGCTCAACATGGAGAGTCGTCGACGTCACCATTTTGGCAATTTTGTGCTTAAAATTTTAACCATTCCTTCTTATCATTCATTAAAAACTAAATTTTTTAAACGTTCTAATGTTCATTCGAGGAATATCCGATTTAAAAATAAATTTACAATGCCACATCATCGTAGTGCCCTATTTAAAAGACGTTTTACTTATAATTCCATCACTTTATACAATTCTCTTTGTGATAATTTTAAAATTTTTAATATTAACAATTTCAAGTATAAATTTAAATCCTATCTATTGAGTGGACAGCTGATTTTATAGTTTATAGTCGAGGATTTTTATTTTACTAATGTTGATTATTGTTAGGTAATTGCATTTTATTTTAATTGTGTTATTGTTTCTGTTCTGAGCGATCGTCTGCTGTTATTTATGTATTTTAAAATCATATGCTATCGCATACATATGGTTGAATGTGAATAGCTTTTGCTAGACTTCGCCATGGGTTTGCGAATTTTTCCCTTTATTTTTTTTCTATTTCTTTATTTTTATATTTACATTATCTGCTTCTAATAAAAACGATTTATTACACAGCCCCACAAAAAAAAAGTATCGGATCTGGTATTCAGACCCATGTATTTCCATGTAATTTTTTCCGCTGAATCCGAATCTGCCTTCAGATTTGGCCCAACGGGTCAAAAACTACGATGTTCAATAAAGAAGATTTTTTCTAATAGAATAAGTATATTTAAAAACACCCTATTTTTCGATATATATTTTGAAATACTGATTTAAAAACACGCGAGAAACTGTATCCTAAAGTTGTTTCGACTACTCTATCTTTTGTATTACTTGGGATACAATCATTAGATTATTTTCAATCATACGCTAATAATTAAAATAAAATATATAATTGATCAAGATCAACACACACACACAAACAAACGAATGGATACGCACTATCTAGACGAATATATACGTATTATACAGTTTTTAAGAAGCTTTATGGAGCTTTTACGCATTTAAACAGGTGCTTGACAGGCATTCGCATTATCAACTTCTAACATCGAATATCTCGAAAACTGTCCATTAGCGAACTTTGGGCCCATGAAGACTTTTGTTCCTCATAACAAAAGCAATATATTCCCAAAATTTCATTAAAATCGACCGAACGGAATTTCACATAAGGTTTGTGCGGGGTCCTTTCAGTTTAATATCTGTAGCTCTTTTAGAGATATTAAGAAAAATTCTTAAAAATGTTTGTTTTCTACACCCAATATATTTCACATACGAAGCGTTTTAAGACCTATGTTTATAGAAACTTTTCTTATTAAAAAATGATTCTCTATCAAATGTTATTATTCAATCAATCGTTTTTGTTGATTTTCAGTGCACATCATATTATTCTTATTAACTAATTCACAAATGTATTAGGTACAAATTCTTAAAAAAAGTTTGTTTTCAACACCCTATATCTCACAAACTAAGCGTTCTAAGACCTACGTTTATAGGAACTCTTCTTATTAGAATATGATTCTCTATCAACTGTTAAAATCCTACCACAAAAAACTGACTCACCCTGTACAAATGTGTAAAAAATTAAGGATACTTGGCGCACTGCAGGAAGTCATGCAACTGATGAAAAATTAGCTCAAATGATGGACGTCCACCGAAATTCAGGACGGCTGTCAACCCTACCCCGCATCCTTGTAATTTTTAGAACAGTCCGCGATAGCACACGAAACCGGAAAAGCGCTTATCTCTACTTCCGCAGTCTCAGCTGTAATTGGTTAATTCCTGGAAGCCGGCCCGTCGTTCATTAGCCGTCCCGGCGTCGGGAGCAGTTCCCTAATAGGTCAACGTGCCTAATTCTCACCCCGGCCCCAAAGACGGCAAGCCGGCGGCGGCGGCCGCCGCTCGTCCACCCCTTAATTAATCGGCAATGCTAGATTGGAGCGGCCGGCGGTGGCGGATGCGCGCGCTGGACCAACCCTTCCACAGCCTCCGCCCTAATTAACAGGCTCATTAGCGGCGACTTCGCACTCATTGGACTTTTGCTTTGTTTTCCTCGCCCCTCCCGTGCGCCGCGGTGGCCGCGATTTGCTCCCAAAGGGTGAGGAAAGGGTTGGTTTCCGGCCGATGATACTGGCGGAGGAGGTTTTAATTGGATGTCCTTGCAATGCGGCGGAATCGTGATTGAGAGCCGGGGAATATTTTTACGTTATAATGGCTCTCTTTTCGCTGTGTCGTGAACCTCTCTGATCCCCGGGGCGGCGAAGTCTTGTTCTTTTCTCGCCGGCCCTTCTTACGCTGGCGTAAAGTCTTGAACGGCTTTTAAAACCCTTTGTTCGTCAGTCCACAGAATACAGGGTGTGGCTTAAATAATTTATAAAAATGAAACTACAGCTTCCTGATGACATTTGTAATAGAAAACTCTTATACGAAAAAGTTCTATCCTCGCGTTTTTTTTTTTTTGTAAATTAAAGTTCATTTATTCGACGAAAATGAAGGCCGACGCTGTCTTGTTTATTAAAAACTTTTTAAATGTTTTTATGCGACCCGAGCTGCAGTCTTAAAATTTAAGTAGGTATAATCTAATACTAGTAATACTAAAAGAAGGTTAGGTTACCGTCAACTGGGGTGTTGTTGGACAGCAGGGGTGAAGGTGTTAAAAAAAAATCCCTACCCGGTAGGTGGGTGGTTAACGTTTAACTGATTTGGCGGCAGAAATCGTGAAACAACATGTTCTTGGAACGCGGTGTGGGTATGAAAGACGGAAGTAAGTGAGTCTGTGATTTACAAAAGTATTGTATGAAATTTTGACATTTTCATAAACTTGTTCTCATAACTACTGTAGCTACGATGTGGCTGGCGGAATATCAACCTTTTTGTCTGAGGAGTTGCGTTATTGTATGAGTATTAGTCATGGAAATTTTCAATTATATTTCTGTAAAAATAGTCGAGTGGGGGATTTTTTTATACTGTTGTGTTATTCCAGGGTGAAGTTGGACACCCAAAAAATGCCCCAAAAATATCGAAAACCGCTTGGCATAAAGCCGAATTGTAATTACCCCACCAGAAATTTGGAAATGGCAGTAAAAGAAGTGAAAAATAAGATTTTAAGTGTCAGGGTTGCAGGTGAAAAGTGGAATGTTCCAAAATCAACACTTCACAACCACCTTAAAGGAATTATAATAGTTTTAAATAAGTTTTTAAATAATGTTAAATACTTTTTGTTATATTTTTATAAGAAATTTAAATTTTATTAATGATAGTTTTAATAAAGGTTTAATATACATTTTTCAAACTCTATAAATTTATTTTAGAGTAAAACTGAAAGAATTCCTTTAAAAAAAAACAATTTTTAGGTTAAACTCGGACAATACACCGTTCCGGAGCTGGATTTCCATTGATTTAAAGCTATGTCTAACTTCACCCCTTTCTGCCGGGTGAAGTTGGACAACCGTTATCAAAAAATATATAAAAAACTAAAAACAAAATACAAATTTTAATTATACCAAGCAATAGAATACACCTTGGCCTACCTACATGATTTTCTTCAGAATTTTTCATGTGACATATCAGACCCAGAAATAGAGTAAAATAATCGAAAAATTCGTCCAACATCACCCCAGTTGACGGTACATTATCAAAAAAAAATTGTGTAGTCAACTGATTTTGTATTAGTATTGAATTCATTATTCACATTAAATATTAAGCATCGTCCATCGACCCATCAGTGTTAAAAAGCGAAAGATTCCAGACAAAAGTTTTTATTTTGTAATTCCACGATAGTAATTTTTATAAAGTAAGAAATAAGAATAGCGTGCCGATTATATTAAAAACGAGATTCTTATTTTCTATTTAAGACTTTTCTATTACAAACATCGTTAGGAAGCTGTAGTTTAATTTTTATAGATTATACACGCCACACCCTGTATATTAGATATATAGGAACTAACACGAAGTAACCAGGAATATACAGTTTGTCACAGGATGGTGTTCTACACTCTTGTAAACTTTTTACTGTTGATATTTCGAGAAAAAGTTATTCTTGATAAAAAGTTTTACTAATCTTGGGAAGCTATGGGCAGCAATCAAATATGTAATAAAACATCCAAAGGTATCCAGAAAATTTCAAAATGTGAAATTTTCCTTAAGCAAAGTGGCTTTAATTTTTGTTTTCGTTAAAAACTGTATTTAACAAAGTTGTTCGAGAACTCAAGAAATACTTAAATACGGTGTTTAGTCAAAAAAATCACATTTTGCAAATAAGACGTCGCAATTTTTAACTATCTTGCATACCATATAATTACCATGGATATTTCTTTATCTTGCCTTAATTTGTTTTGCAATTCCCAAGACTCTTAAGAGGGTATATGTTGGCAGAAGCGTTCTATAAAATATGGTGCTAAGTATCTAATGGTAATTTCTCATACGGTGGTTGAATACTCATGTTGTAACTATAGTGACACTGGAAGTAAGCTCTGATTTGACCATTTGACAAGAACTTGCTCCGTTCTATTTCTTAAATTTGAAAATGTGCCGCTAATTTTGCATGTGCGGTTTCTATATTAATATTTTACAAGTTTTATCCATGAAAATTTCTATAACAATCTTTAATGCGAATCATAATTATTGTAAACATATTATCGTCGATAACAGTCACTGTGGGTGTTCCTGTAGGTGTATATATGTAAGTTTGGCTTGTACGAACATAATTTCTTGTATTACCGGCTAAATTCCAATTCGCGTAATTTCACACCTTGTTTTAAAAATCAGTATTCAGCATTCGCTCTTGGTTCTCAAGCCAGAATTAAAATATCTCAATCTTGTATTTACTCGCACATATCTGCATAGCAAATGCATACCAAAGTAATATTTTGGTAATTTCTTACTCACGATTCCTTTGCGGCGCAACCAATTTATCGGCTCGTTAAGTGCATACGATGGATCCTCGGAGGAAATGGAAACTTTGACATAATTTTGAAAAGAGAAAATTCGGTATGGTATATACCTACTTTTAGGTAAAATATTTGGTTTTAATGATCCTTGAAGCTACATATAAAATTTATATAAACATGAAATTCTTGATAAACTCAATAAGTAGCGTACTTAATTATATTTTGTACTGTTTCATCGAAATGCCTCAAAGTATCTAATATTAAAGGGAGGATAATGAAAAAAATGAAGACTCAAATCATGTAAAATAAATATGAAAAATAATTTCTATAGCATCGATGCCTTATTAAGAGATCATTATGATTTAAATACCTGCATCATCGTACTATAAGGCTTGTGGTTTCCTTTTGAGGTACCCTGCACTTTCATTCTAAACACAAATTCTTACAAATACTAATATCAGAGTGGCTCTAACCTGTACTCAAGATTTCTGGGGATTAAGACTATTGGAGGAGAAAAGGACCTTGTCGGTTTTGAACTCTAGAACGTCAAAATTATATTTTAAATTTGTCCCAAAAAATTCATATAAACTATCCCTTAAGTTGAAAGTTGTGTTTAAAATGACTTGTGTTTAAAAGTCGTTACTAAGTAGTAGCAATTAATTTCAATAAAATGTGTCTTCAAATTTCCATGGTACAATGAAACATAACAATAACTGTGAACTTGTTGAAGAAAACCCTAGCCGCAGTACCCGCGACATACATATGATGATGGTATTTATATGTCACTGTTTATTATTATTATTATTATTATTATTATTATTATTATTCGATGAAATTTTATTTGAACTACTTCCCTTTAATTTTTATTTTAGAATCTTTTGGTGACCTATTATTAATTGTACACCCTGTATAAGTTTCTCACTGCTCCAGACACATACATAACCAAACCTACAATATGTTCATTCATTATAATGTAACAGAATCGAGAATCAAAAGCAATTATTGTTATACGTATAACACCTTTAGCACTTCCGATAAGGGAATCATGGTAGGCGACGTCCCAGTCAGCGTCAATAAAAAACGGTAAATAATAATCCCGGGTGTAGCGCTCTTGCAACGATTAATCTGAGCGTGCATCTACATATTACGCCGGTGTCTTCGGCCTAATTAATGTCCTCTCGTGTGATTTATGCCATTCTTTGTTAGGCGACGCGAAAGACACACCGGCATGGCAGTTCGCGCCCGGATAATTTGCCCTTTTCTGGCGCAGCGGCGCTGGTTGGTCTTGCCCTGCACTGTCCGACACGGAGGCGTAGTTTCATTCAACAACCGGTAAATATGTAGGGTAATTCAAAACGCATTTTGACATTGTTTTAAACACAGATTTTCTTACAGAATACTTACACTCTCTGCTAGGTTTAAACCCACAATGTTATATAACCCTTTATTTGAATCAAATTTCAAATCTTGATGACATCGTAATATTGATTAAATGGGAATTCACTACTAAACAGTTTTTTGATCTTTCAGCAAATCAACTACTCAGTGAGAAAAAAATTCATTGGTCTCATATTTCTGCACCTATAAGTAGTTTTTATTCTGATGATCAAGCATTTACTAAAGTTTATTTTTAATGTCTGCATAATAGATTAATTTTTCAGCTTCAGAACAATTAATTGTTTCCGACGTTATAATCCCAAGTGAAAAACGTAAGATATGCCTGTATTTTAAGTTTTTCTGCATATTCCTCATTCGTTTTTGATATTTTAGCTTGAACTATATACTTACTTTATTGAAAGAGCGTGAATTAACGAAGAATTTTAAAATATGTTCATTTTTATCAAGAACGACTGCTAATAATGTTCATATCACTGTCATAGTATCCATATTGCTATTTGTGAGACATACGCAAGAAAACAATAAAAAATCTCCGAAACTTGATGTTACTAGATGAAAAATATCAAATATTTTCAATAAATTTCAAAGTTTTCTATCACAAGACAGTCTGTATAGGTAGTTACTATGAAATTTTCCCTTTCCATTTCTGAAGAGTCGTAAATCGTTTAGGAACATTTTGGGAAACAATGTTACTGTTGCTTTTTATTTATTTTGATAAAAAGAACCACCCTCTAAAGTTGATGTCATGATACCTGGCTATTTTCAAGGATAACGGAGAACGACGAATAAGAAAAATAACAAAACAGACTAACATAGACTTTTTTACTCTTTTTCCTCTGCGAAACAAATGATACACTACAACTTCTACAAGTGATTGTAAAGGTATAAGTTGAAATTCAGTATTCATCATCATTTTCGATCTTTTTAAGTATCAAATCCTCACGTTTGGTCAACATTTTTTCATAAATTCTTGTGAGATTGTAATTTTCTTACCTGTATTTACTTATTCTGCTTTGCTTTTTCTTCTTTGGATCCTATTTTTCTTCTTTATTGTCTGGGCGCCAGCTCACAAGAGCGTATAGTTTGTAATTTAATTCAAAGTTTGTTTATGTTTATAGAGAAAGTCTTTGTTTGAGAAAAAAAATAATATTCAAGCAAATTTTAATCTAATATGAATAGTCTTACCTCAGGGTAAGGTTCTGAGAAGATTAGGATTTTGATTTTAAAATATAATACTGAAGGAAAATAAAAAAAATTATATTTGAATTTTAACTCAACACAGTTATTCTATTTCCATAAAAATTTCTAATTCATTTAATTATTCGGATTCACTATATTTCAAATTAAAATAAACATTATGTGATTGGCTAACACTTAATTTATTTTCCTGTTTATCCAAAATTTTTTTAATCTTCTATCGATAGAAGTATTCTTAAATTAAACCTACGCCACTTCCTCTACTCTAACTTAAACTAAATAACAGTATCCAAGATTTGGATTTATTTACTAAATTTAACACAAGTCTGTATTATATTGGGGTTTTATACCTTCTTACCACTGTCTAATACACTAATTTCTTTTCTTCTTGGTCCTTTATCTCCTCTATTTCTTTCCTGTACCTGTTAGCACAACTTCTGTTCCTGATCTGTCATTTGTCATATAACTCCTGTTGTTTGTCTCCTTGCTGATACTTCTATATTACTATTCCTGTTGGTGACTTGGATTAGATCTGCTTGGACTCGACACTGGGTAATACTCTATAATAGTTAACCTCGTTTTGTTATTGGACTTACTTAAGCTTCTATTGTTCGTAACCATCAATTAATTTATTTCTTGAGACTGTCTTCTTCTACTTCTTCTTATAAATGGTTTTCCTTTATTGAATACATTTGTTTCTTTCTGGTAATCAAATTATCTTCCTTTTAAACTAAAAATTTTATTTTCAAAACTTTAGCTGTCAGCTTACCAATTTATTATTTTTCTTTCTTAGTTACCTCACTCTTTTGTTTTCATGTTCCACAATTTTTTTTTAAATCACTTTCTAATTCTGGTAATCCAAATTTTTTATTACCAATCACATTTTCAATTTCGAATATACTTTATTACATTATATTTCTTTAAATTTTGTTTGAAATTCATTTTCTACGAAAATTTTTAATTGATCATATACTACTCTTTATTTATTTTATCTTTTCTTTCTCAATTTCAACCATCTACTGTACTCCTATTAGTCACACTTATTCAACTTATAATTTATTTCTTTAAAATCAATTTTACTAATTTTATTTTCCCAAATTTGCCTTTCTCTTTCATATTTTAAAATCTTTGCCCCAACACTATTCTAGTTTCCAACATGCCACTTATAATTTATTCATAACTTCGCATTGCCTCATCGCATTTGTTTAGCAAATGTTATCGTTGAAACTAGTATTGCTAAAATGGCATTACGCCTCCAGATCGTACGTCCTTTTGTGGCGTGGAGATGAATCGCCCCGCACACTTCGCGGCACTGCACTGGCGTCCATGCTAATGTTTTACAAGCCGGAGCTGTGGGACGGCGGTAAACCTCGTTAATTTCGAAAAGTTTATAAATCGGGGTGGAACGCTGGAGTGGCCCTAATGCTCTTAAAATATTTAACACCGCGGGAGACGATTAATTCGAAGAGGAGCCTCGCCAAGAAAGTTTTCTGGCATTATAATGCGAGGCAGAAATATCGATCGTGTGGTACTGGATATCAACTGGCCCGAAATGATGTAGACGTTACGACAGAAACAAACATATTTCATGTTTTAAATTAATAATTTTTTGGGAGTTGTTCGTTTAGGACAGCTGACAAAGAACTTTTTATTTCGCAAAATTCACCGATGCGACGTTTCCATATTATTCATTAATACTTATGAAGGAAAAAGTTCGCATCGTTGTCTTACTTTATCTTTACCAACATATTTTTTTCTAGTGGAATAGCCTTGAGAAAAACTAAATGCATAGTCAGAACGTCGGCAAATTTTGCGAAAAAAGGAGTTTTCTATTAATTGGCATGAACACACAACCCTCAAGGAAACTATTTCGATTAAGGATATAACTAACCATTACAATGTTTTAAATTAATTTTAAGATGTAGGTATAATTTTTTTAAAGTTTACACTAATATAATGTGGGGTAAAGTTATTTTAGATACAAATATACGTTTATATTTGAATTACAAGAAGTTCCTTCAGGTTTGTTTGAACCAGAAATGTATATTCACTGACATTGGCGCCTTCGCCATTCTTTCAAAAATGTTATAACCGTTAGAAAATGTACTTGCATTTTGTTTTTTAAATTCTTATAAGCAAAAATGAGTTTATTAAAACCAACTCATGACTGATTCATGTAGTACAGGTATTATACAGACATACAGGGTGTTAGGAAAAGCAGATCAAGCCGTTAATCATAGATTCCTTTGTTGTATTTTGTCTAAGAAAATCTTGCGTAAGCAGAGCAAAAAGAATGTCGTAGCACATACTGACCCCTTCTGCCCAAGTTTATCTTGCAGGTAATTCAAGGCTACTTTACGAGTAGATCAGATATTTCATTATCTTTTTTATTACATATTTTTATAACCAAAATTACACAAAAGATGTGTCGACATAGGTAAGGTAAAAAATAATATGTAGTTTTCCTCTTTCTTAGTAAAATTATATTTTAAGTGTTCGTAAATATACATATATCGGTAATGTAAATTTACATTTTAGGTGAGTTACACAAATTATGTAGAATTACGTGTTTAATGTAACTTTACTAGAATCATGTAGTTTTATTTATCATCCACTCTAAAAAAAACAGAGTCACAAAGTGACACAATACAGTTGATGGAATTTAATGCGGCTAACCCAAATGTTAGCCCAATATCTGAGAAAAAAAGCCCTTCGTATTGGGTACGTGAAGACCTTGCGAGAGTATATTAACGCAGCATTCCGGCGAGCACGTAAACGCTGTCTGTTCATGTCACATCGAACGGCTTTTGACATGGCCACAATCGTAGTTTAAAATTACCTTTCATATTTGGATATAAATTGCATTCCCCGAAAGAAATAAATGCGCCCATCACAGCATAAAACAATCGCGCTTGTGCGATTGAAACGTTTCTTTTACATTTTAACGAAGTTAATGCCGCACAACTGGATATCGAAAATAAATCAGAAACAAATTATTTCATAAAATGGGTTTTGGTTTTGTGAGGGACGTCGTTTTGGTTTCTTTGCCGCATATCAGGTTTAAATGCCCCCAATTTCACATTTTTAGTGACAGCTAGTATTATCACTGCTAAAAACACGTTGTACATGTGTTTACCTATGACTAGTAAATTAAATTCAGTACCTACATGGTAGTATTGTCTAAAGTTATTTATTTGTGACATATTTTTTAGATTTTAATTATACCAGCACACAAAAAAAACTGTTTGTACCTTTGATTTGACCCAGTTGGCTTTATGTATTTTCACGTGTGTAAAAAATTGTGAAAAATCACCGAAAATAACGATGAGTGCAAAAAAATCGAAAAAATTTGTTCTGATCTGGATCAAGTGGGTTTTTTATGTATTTTGGTGTGCTGAATCTAAATCTGAAGTCTTTTAAGCTATATCCATACAGATTTCACAAATTAATAGAGAAAAATCAGCAAAAATAGCGAAAAATCGCTAAAAATAGCGAAAATTCGCCAAAACTCACTGGGGCAAAAAAAATCGAAAAAATTTTTTCTGACCTCATGTATGTTTCTTATGTATTTTGAGACAGTGAATTCGAGTCTGAAGTCTATTAGCTATATACCCCCGCAGATTTTGCAAAAATAGCAGCAAATAGCAAAAATTCATATTAATGAGAGTGAGAAAATTTAGAAAGAGGTTTTCTAGATTGGATCCAGTGTTCTTCTCATAAATTTTGTTGAGTCAAATTTGAATCTAAAGTCTGTTGAGCCATATTTCCCAAAAATTTTTCAAAAATCGCAAAATATCTCAAAAAAATTAACTACTTCCAAATAAATTCAACTGACTCGAAAGAGGCTTTCTTTGATGTAGCTTTTACATTTTTCGTCGTTTTTAACATAATAATGATTCTTATTATTTTTACAACAAATTGGTTCTTTACATAATAAAAAATTATTTCAAAAGTTTTATTTGTTAATAATAAATAAAGATTTTCACAACTACATGAAATTATGAATGAAATTACAGTTAATCATATTATTACTTATCTGGAATATGGAGATGCTTCTTTTATTTACAATAAAATAATTTAGCAAAAACTTGAGAATTTAAGTACAATAAAGCTTCTTAATATTGTATATATTAGGGTGGCCAAAAAAAAACGAAAATTTTTGTGAAAATATGTTAGTTTATCAAGTTTTAAGAGCCCCTCAAAAAATCAGCTCAAAAAAATTTTTTTTAGAGCTCGCTGAAGATTTTTAAAAATTTCCAACATCGTCAAAAATTGAATTTTTTTCTTGTTATTTTATCATTTTCTAGGTTGAAAAAAATCTCAATTCTGAAAATTTCAAATCGATATTTTAATTTCTAAAGGTCACTCATAATTATTTTAACTTTAAAAGTTTTGTTTTTAAATTTGATGAACAAAGGAATAGAAATAAATCACGAGACACTTAAAAAATTTCTAGAGGCAATTTACTACCGCACTGTGAGTATCAAATATTTATAATTTTTTACTATTTTTAAATTTAAGTGTCTAGTGATTTATTTCTATTCTTTTGTTCATCAAATTCAATAACAAAAAATTATTAGTTCGTTGATATTTATTTTTAGAGGTCGCTCGAAAACATATGTACTATTTATAAAACTAGTTGCATTTTCACCCCTATCTTCAATTTCAACCCTCTAATTTTTTTCATTTTTAATGACCCTTCAAACAAGTAATGTGATGAAAATCCTTGAACGTTATTTCGTTCCTTTTTGCAAAAAATGAGAATTAAAACGTATAAGGGTAAACGCGACGAAAATCGAAAAATTGGCCAAGTTTGAGCGGCCATATATCAGTTAATTTTCATCCAAAAATACTTTACAACGTCTTTTTTTGAAGGAAATTTTATTTACTTTTTTTATGAATCAATGCCTATACCTATCTTTACTAAAAAAAACAACTAGAGACAAAAAAGTAAAAAAAGCAAAATATCGAATTTTTTGCTTTTTTCAAATTGTTTATTAACGATTTTTTAAATAAGCCACTTCGATGGGAAATTCAATTTTCTACATAATTTTTCCTATGAACTATAGCGAAATTTTGTTTCGTTTTCGAGGTACAACTAAAAAACTGAAAGGGGTGCATTTTACCCCTATCTCCAATTTCCTCCCTCTAATTTAATAACAATCCGCGGTTTTTTCATCTAAAATGACCCTTTGAACGATTCATGCAATAAAATTGCTTCTACGTCATAGTTCTTTTTAACCCTGTTTTTTTATATAATCAATAGCCTATATCTATTGAAGAGAACTAATAAGCTTAAAACCGGTCTGTGTCTGGTGGTTCCGCCGACGAATAATTTTCAGTCTTTGCTAGATATTGAGTGTCTAATTTAATGTTAGTTAATGTTTTAATCCAGAGTGTGGTCTCACAATAAATATTACTTGTCGAAAACTGTCCTTTCGAATCTTTCCAGTTTGATAATGTACGTCGTAGGTATCATCGAAGGAAGATGATAGGTTTTATTAAATATGAAATAAGTTGACCGCACAGGAATTACATCAACTAATAAATCCAATGCAAATATGTAATGACCCCATAATAGCCGTCTAACAGTTCTCGTCAACGAATGCCCAGACTAGAATAAGCTCAACGCGGCGCAGTCCGCAATAAAACAAACACGGCTGCACCTGTTCCTCGGCGTTGCAGAACGTTTCCAGGTCCCCTAAAGCCACCACCCGAAGTGCAAATACGTCCCTGCGCCCGGCGTAATAATAATTATTGCCTCGGCATCGAGCACGAACAACTTAATTACATAAATTACCTTTAGCTGTCTGTCTGTCAACCCGCATTCCTTTTCCGTACTGTTGTTTACAGTTTTCCTTCTAATTAATGTCCGTATTTTTAAGCGGCGCATTGATTTCTAATGGTTAGCGGTATTCTATCAGCTTAATATTTTTGCCATAACGGCAGAGGTGAAACGCGGCTAGAGACAATGCAAGTCGTTAATCACGCAGTGGCCAGGCACGGATGTATAGGGTGAGACAAGCGCGAGTTCTCGCCTGTTCCTCGCTGCAAACGTAGACTGTCTTTATCCTGAAACTATACAGGGTGGTTCAATAATAATGGTACATATTTCAATGGTAGATTGCTAACGTCAAATCAAGACAATTGAACTGAATATGTCTTATCCGAATATTGCTTCTTTTCGTTCTACAGTGTGTTAAAGTCATAAACAAAAAATATCTCTAAAAAGTATCTCTATATGGATTTTCTTGGGTAGTTTCCATATCGATATAATCGACCTCTTTGATTTGTTTTGAAGCTCAGGGATGTTAATCTACTTTGAATTTTAAGACCCGTGTTCCTTTGTTTTCCCGAAAAAAAATTTTGAAGTTCTATGGCGCCATGGCAAAATTTACATCGTGGCAGCGTTATTCCGAAAATGAAAATGCATAATTTTATCAAGTTGCCGTCATTTTGACCAAAATCATTCTATCGAAAAGTTTTTTTAAATTTCTTCAGCTTTTACCTATTTTTTCATAATTCAAATTGCTTTAAAACTTTCTGAGATAAATGAGAAATGGAAAAATATTTTTTTTTCAAAATTGATTTTCTCAAAACTTCACCTTTTATTTCCACCAAATTTAGATATGTTTTTCAAGGCTAAATAGGTTATCTTTTAGCCAAACGGCAATATGCCAACTTGCTCCATTTGGGAGATACAAATTCGAAAATGTATATTTTTTTCAAGAGGTCATCATTTTGCGAAATCGTATCTTCTGCACGAATTGAAATATTGACGCACGGCTAAAAGACAGCTTATTTGGCGTTAAAAACACATATCGAAATTTGGTCAAAATAAAGCTGGGGTTTTCGAGAAAATCAATTTTGAAAAAAAAAGGACTTTTTTCCGTTTTTCTCATTTATTTCACAAAGTTTTGAAGCAGTTTGAATTCTGAAAAGTCCATGTAAAAGTTGATAAAATTCTGCACATTTTGAAAAAAAAAACGTTTCGAAAGGATGATTTGGGTCAAAATGACGACTTGAAAAAATATGTATTTTCGAAACAGTAACTCCTGAACGAACCAAGTTGGCATATTGCCGGTTGGCTAAAAGATAACGTATTTGGCCCTGAAAAACATATCCAAATTTGGGGAAAATAAAAATTGGGGTTTTTGAAAAAATTAATTTTGAAAGAAAAAACTTTTCCGTTTTTCCCATTTATCTCTGAAATTTAAAAAAAAAATCAGGTTCAAGTTGATGAACAGACATGTTGAAAAAACAAAGAAAACGTTTGGTCGGGATAATTTGGGTCAAAATGACGGTTTGAAAAAAAAAACAAGCATTTTCATATTCGGAATAACATTGTCACGATATAAATTTTGACATGGCTCCACAGAGCCCCAAAAATTATTTTCGTAAAAACAAAAAAACACGGATCTCGTAAAAATCAAAGTAGATTAACATCCCTAAGTTTAAAAAAAACTGGAAGGATTTTCTTTGCTCGTTAAATCCATATGGAAACTACCTTTGAAAATTTGCATAGGTATTCATTTTCACTCACTCATATGGTTTACTTTTTGACCTGAGTTTTCAACAAGTAATACTTAATTTAATAGAGTTCAATTCTTAATAAAAATGGTATACTTGGCAAAACGCAATCGTTCTAGAACTAAACAACATTAAAGTTTTGGAGTTTTGACCAAACTTAAACTGTTAAAACAATACACATAGAAATATACAAAGTACTACAACCTTGAATCAGATCAAGTCTAGACTGCTATGGGGTTGTTGGATGCTTTAATAAGACTATGAAGTCATGAAGATCAAAAAGGCAGCAAGAATGTTGACGAGTTAGCAAGAAAAGGCTCATATGATGTCCTTGAGGTATTTGCACAGTGTCTTGTGACGTTACTAGCTGAGTTATGAAGACAGCCATGCAGGAATGGTTGAAGGATAAGGTCTAACAGCGAGGGAAAGAAACTTGATAAAGGCAATCCAACAGGTTCATAAAAGGATCAATGAAGAGTTAAAATCGCAGATCAATAAGCATAACGGAAAGATTACTAACTGAACATTACAAGCTTAGGAATCTTCTGGGTAATATCGGTTTGGTAGAAGAAGAGGAAGAGAAGTTGCTGTCCATGCATCTATGAAGGCATAACAAGTGTGTGCCAGTTACTGTTCAGAAAAGAATAACGAACGCTAGAAACTATGGGATGAAGCTGCTGCTAAAGTTGTGGAGCCAAATTGGAAAAGGTGGAGATGGATGAAGAACTCCAAGAACAGATGAACGCAGTGGAAAGGTAGTGTGTTCATCCCATACATATATTTATAATCTACAATCTGCTCTGAAAGTAAATGCTTTGGAATGAAAAGAATCTAAGTAATATTAGATCACTCTCTAATTGAGATGCAAACATTGATGAACCATTTGTGAAATCATTTGAATAAATATGGACTGATAGATAGATGTAACTGTATGACTTTCCTGTAATTATATTTTATAATTGAAAAAGCCAGCAGTTCCACTAAAATGGTGTAATGAAATGTTTGTAGAAATTTGTTCCAAACTGTCCTGTGATCTGTTCTAAAGAATCATCAAAAATAATTTGCTAAATAATCTATTTTTCTATAATACTAGTTTTAAAACGAGAGACACATTTCATTCGCAATTACACTTATATTTAATTGGCTGTACCTACTTACGCCAAGTGAACACGAGCATTTCTATAAAAGCGTAATAACTTGTACCAATTTTTACACAGCTGTCGAATATACTGTTCACTCTGTACCATTCGGTACTCACCAGAACGGAATATGCGACAATTTGCAGTGCAAAAACATATTAGACACGTTCACCTGCTACTAGCTGTAAGCTTAACATGTACCACTTAATTGAATACAATTATGAATCAAACCAAATTGGTTCTATTCTTAGCAACTGCTTTATTTATTTGTGCAGTTTTCGTATTGATTATTACTATTCTCTTCTTTTTTTTGTTCAAGTTTCTTTTCTCCCTTTACTGATACATAATCAATTCGTATAAGGATTTTTTTTTGCCTGTTGACCAATTTCTGTATTTGACCCATACCCTTATTTACGACACATTATACACAAAATTATAAGGCCTTAACCCAATAGTTGCGCAACTAATTAAATTTGTTGTTGTTGTTGTGTATTTGTAGCATGTATTTTAATTTAAGCAGAAATAAAAAACGCACTTATCATTATTTATTCGATTTTGACTACCGCCATAATAGACTATCTGCAACTTAGATCTTCCGGTAGGATAATAATTAGTTAGTTTGATAATATGCAGCATATTAAGGTAATTTATACCTTAAATAAAAAAGACATCCATTAATTTAGTGAACAGCTGATTAATACTACTATGTGAGTTGCATAAATAAGGTCTATACCAGAAGATTATTTGTCATATTTGCATAGGTTGCTATGGTCTAAAATACAAAGTAGCAACGACAAAAACAGGTGCGATAGCCAACTGCAGTTGTAGATATAATGCGAAATAGTAAACGTTTTGCATATTAATTTCGGAATGCACATTTTCAGCCAAATGTCGCCCTCGGTACAAAAAAAAATTGCAACTGCACAGCTGATGCAGGCGGTTTTATTTTAATTTTAATTTTTTTTTCCAGTGTCAGCAATGCTACATTAAACGCCTAAACTTAATCTTTGAGTAGAATCTTTACAATTGGCACAACACTTTTAAAATGTGTAAAAAAAAACAGGAAATTAGATAAAAGGATAAGTACTTCAGACAATGTTAGAAGTAATTAGTTAAAATCGTTTATCTTGAAAAATAAAAAATCGCAAAAGTGTGCTGCATCTTTTTTTGGACGCTATGTATCTCCAGAATCAAGCCGTTGTGGATCCATGTTCATATGAACTCTTTGTCTTAAAATTAGTCAAAGGTTCACCCTTTAAAGTTTGTACAAGTATAATAAACACCCTGTAAATTTAAAGATAAATTTTATTTTTTGCAATAATTAAAAAATTCATTAAAATTTAAAATTACGAGTTTCCAGGGTCAATTTCAAAAATTTCTGTTGACGTCAGGGTCATATACAATTTGCTCTATAAAAGTCATTGATGTCATCTTTTAATCAATCCATTCATCGGTCGCAAAGGAAGAATTACTGAAGAATCATTTCCAGTTCATACGTAATTGCATAAACAGATCAGATTCGAGGAAACGCGCAAGTGCGGTCTTAAACGCGAAGAAACTGTGTTGGCTACCAAACTACACTTAATGATTAATTTCTTTTGCTTCTGTCTGCCCATTTTGAAGTAAAACAAATTAGGCGAGGTGGTGCGAAGCCCTTCTTCTCATCATGACTCACCGTTTTCGGATATAATTAGCTAATTTTCGGTCACAATCAGCAGCCGTAAAAAAATAATGATCGTATTTTTTTACACCTTTATACTTAATCCACTGGAATAATGACAAGTCTGTAATTTATGGAGGTCGGTAAGGGGTATAGAAAACTAGTTTCGGTATGACGCTGTGGTAATATATTAATGGATTTTCTTATTAGCCAGGGTTTTAATTATATACCCGTAGTAATTAATATAAGGTCGGCTGGTGGAAGTTTCACTGTTGGATGGAGTACATAGATAAAATGAAATAATACCTAGCGCTCTAACAAATAAAATTTGTAAGTAATAATAATTCTAATGTCTTAATAAAAATAAGTTTAGTCCCAATTGAGAACCAAAACTAAATAAAGAGATCATATCTAACAATGAAAAAAAAGAAACGATTTCAACATTTGTCTGTTAGATCCCATTCAAAGTACTGAATTTGAATTTTATTGTAACTCATTACTTTGTAGTTAATATACTATATGGGGATAGTTTGAAAAACAATTAATACCTACCTATAATAAAATAATAATATATTGATGCAAAAGACACAAAAAGTAATATCTATTTACAGATTCTTAGAAAAACATAGTATGTCTAATATATCATGAATAAAATGTACTATAAAGCTATACAGGGTAATTCATAACTTATCCAAAAAAATTTGGGAATAGATGAGCAATGAAGTCAATATCGAAATTTTTTTTTTTGGAAAATCCTTATAGTTTCGGAGAAAAAAATTATTGAAGTTATAGTACTTTCAAGCATGACATCGCTGGGCAATTCGCCATTCGCAATACGAGTGGAGAGCCGCGTGGTTTCAGCGACTCCGAATACTGAAATCCGATTTTACAATCGTCGTTGCGATAGTGTTTACAATAGTTGTTTAGTAGTTAGTCTCAAAATTAGCTTGCGTGTATAGTAACTCGAGTTGATGGGTATCATTTAAGGGGAGTCTTTCGTATATAGTTTTTATCTAAGACGCTTCGTTAAAAAGATACAGGGTGTTAAATTAAAAAAAATATGTTTTTAATTTTTTTAATAATTTTAAAACTAGTAAGCGAAATTGAAGCAACAATTTTCGACCAATTACATTTTCATTACTAAAAAGATGTCGCGCATGTGTTCCTGGAAATGGAGGTACTTTTAAGCATTTACTGAAAATAAAATCATTCAAATAATGACTAATGTTATTAATTTCTTTATTCGATTAAATAACCGAATGATGTGTTTCTCATGTTATTAAATAAAAGTGTTTTCAGTTCTATTTTTAAGTTTTCCTCGAAAGTCAGGCTTTTTTCGAAAAACACGAGAGTGTAGAAAATTGAAAGACGAATCTGAAAATATAATTGTTACTGTAAAGCAGTGACGTACTATTTTATTTAGAAAAATATGGCACCGATACCCTGTATCTCCGCCACTGGAGAATCTAAATTTTAGGAAAAGGCTCAGATTTTGGACAATGTTTACATTCATACGTGCCCAATTTCAAATTGTCTCACTTACTAGTTTTAAATAATTTAAAATATTAAAAATATTTTTTTAAGTTTAACCCCTGTATCTTTTTAACGAAGCATCCTAGATGGTCACCGTTTATGAATCACCCTGTATAGAGGTCTATAAGTCAAAAGACCAGTACGTGTTGTGAAAGGAACTTAGATTTCTCCAGAATCAGGAAAATTTGTACTAATTTCATCAGTTTGTTCATAATGACAGTGTATTTATTCAAATATATGTAGGTATACAAATCCAGCAGCACTCAGTACATGATCTCCTTAAAACCTGTGAATTAAACGGAACTGAATTCTGAAAATTATGTGAGAAACAATTTCAAATATTTAATTATAGCTATGTTATATGTTTGAGGGTTGCTTTCGCTGTACAGCAAGAATAAAACGCTCTCTCAACGGTACAAATAAACTATTTTTATTGAAAACTAAGCTTGTGTAGAAAAAGTAATGTTGACGGTTTGAGGGTTTGCTGGAGAGTGCCTTTTGGTTGAAGTCGGTCGTAGGTAGCTTGGTAGTCGCAGAAGTCCCTGGTCCTGGCGCCACTCTGAAGGGGTCGGTTTCCGGGAACCCCGTGGTGCATCCGGCGGCGTTCTTGACGTTGAGCTTAAAAATGGGTCACTTGCGAATATGTGTACCCACATGTTAAAATTTATAATTAAGATTTGAATTTCCATTTCACGGTACACGACTTTCCCCAGTTCTAAGTAACAGACGCAGTTAGCACAAAATCTCCACCCGTATCTTACAATGTCTCTGGGCGCGGCTAAACTATTAAATACGTAAGTGCAGACGTGAACATAATCATTGCTAACTGTACTAATTAATTATCCACGGCAGAGGTTGCATTTTGGATCGGAAAAGAGCACAGCGAGATCGTGCAGCTATTCGTACCGGGTAAAAGTACGGAACGTACCCCGGGGCGGTGTAATGGACTTTTTAAATAGGATTATTGCAAAGCACATTGTTCCTTAAATCACCAGTTTTGCATAATAAATGTTTAGGTGTAAGCTGATATGGCACTCTCTGTAATTTGCCCGAGTTCATTAGACCATAAAACTGAAGCTTTTCATTAAGTAAACTGCTTGATGCATCCAAACGCATTATTACTGTATCACGTTAGGTCAAACATCCATTAAACGTCCGTTTGATTATACGCATTCCGCTCCTGAACAAACAATGTGAGAATGCCTTAAAACTCCGCGCCCGGGAAGTTTTGAAAAACAAACAAGTCCCTGTTAAAACGGGGGCGGAGCCGCTTGAGTAATGAAAAAGTATTTAAGCAAAAATATTGGTTACAGCATAGGTATACTTTATTTTATGGATAATAATAGAAACATATAAACAATAAATAAGGAATAATTATAAAAAAATTAACTATTCACTAACTTTATTTGATCTATGTAATACTGAGTACGTCTCCTTATATTATTTGTTGCCTATCAGACAGGGGCATCTCTTATATCTACACAGGAACGAAAATGGCTGTTCATTTGACAGAATTTGTCACAGCTCGTGAAAATAGTGACATATTTAAGTTACAAGTGATTGGATTATGCTTATTTCTATACAGGTAAGTCCTGTGGTTTATTATTTATACTTTGCAAAGATTTGATGGGCGAGAAAGCATGATTTATTGGTGATAGCTAGCAATATTATAGTGCACTGTTTTAGGTACCTGGTACGTTGTAAAATTTGAAGTTTTCTTTGCTGGAAACTACGTAGAGGCCTTGCAGAGTATTTCTGGAGTATCTGGAAACTGCTTTGGAACTGCTTTATACTGCTGGTAGCGGGAAATTTTCATGGGATGACAAAATAACTTTCTCTGGACTCTGGCAAACTGTGGATTTAACTGGTGAGTGTTCAGTTTTCTTTCTTGGACTGTTATTTCTTGCTTCATTTTTAATTTTTCGGGAGCTGCCTCTCCACGCTGTACATCTTGCAAAACCCAAGCCGTCACTAATCAATAATTTTTTTGTTTTTCTCATCTTTCCTTAATATTCTGTCCCTAGCTTTGCTTAAGGTCCATACAGAGAATTTGTCAGTCTTTAGATGTCCTTTTCAATCACTTTTTCACAACACTACTTATAACTTACTACAACTACTTATAAAATATAGAATATTTTATGTTTTTAGGTCATTTCCGGGTATTCTTACAAAGCCACCTTTAGATTTGACATTTGTGAAATTTATTATAAAATTTGACAATTGATGAAAATTTTCATGTTATGGTTTATGTTGGATTGATATATCTTCTTTAAGTTTACTCGTCATCCAACGATATGTATACCAGATTAATCTATAGACTTTAAACTTTCATTCGATATAAGTCACTCTAGTTTAGATTCGTTTTTCTCTATGTACTGAGTACTAACAAGTGTCGACGTCATGCATTTTATGAAAATTTATTCTGTACTTAAGAATAAAATTAAACGATTATTATTACTATGTAATATCATTGATCATTACTAGTTTTATATCCAGAATATCCATATTAACAATTTTATACAAATTTGGTGTTGCTATGATAATAATTAAAATTTTTATACTACTTTAAGTTTGGTCAGGCAATATTTTCATATGAGTTTCTACATGAACATTTCAAATTCGTTACAATATTTATACATGACAATTTCTGATCCTTATCATAGTGATTATCAAGAAAACAATAATTTTAAGAGCAAACGTCTCATTACGGACCATCAACATGACTTCATTAAAATATATTTGACTCAATGTTAAAAAGAAATCTTACACACTGATCTTCTGATTTTCCGAAGGCTTTTTAAAAAGTTCATTGTAACAGTCTTATAGTTAAACTTTAAAAGATTGGTATGCTCGGTAATAATCTATTAAGATGGATGACATTTATATTATTATAAGAGCACAATTAAACAATTATTCATCTTCCTCTGCAGCTGTTACGTCAGGTGTACCACAGGGTTCACACCTTGGCCCTCGCTTGTTTCCATTATTTATATATGACATCGAATGCTTATCAGGGTGCGTTATGCAAACAATTTTAGGTACAGTTAGACTGTTCATAATGCGAGTTACAAAATCGATAAATGTATTTAATTATTTTTCTTTAATTTTTCAATGATTTTTTGGTTTATATCTAGATTCTATTAATAGTGACACTTCTGCAACAAATATATTAATAAATATAGGTACAATTGTTGGTCCCAGAGCTGCTGCTCCTCAAATTACAAGCGAATGCCTGGAATGGTTAACTAGCTGTGGTAAATTAACATATACGAGACAATTGGCCTAATATTTATACACTGAGCGTCGCTGGACATTATTTTATAGCAGGAAGGCCTCGCAATTTTTTGAATGACAATGTAGTAATGGCCAATAAAAGTATGTTTTCACTGAAACGTTTATGCATTCACTGTATGCCTCTAAATAAATATCATAATTGACCGTACGTTGCAACGATAAGGTACGGATGACCCCTTGGTTCCCATGAACTGGTAGCCATGTTGTATCTGTTTTACGAGGATTAGATTAATGACAAAGTCTCAGTTACTTTTATAAAAAAAATCATCATGAATTGGTTTTTGAGCAAAAGAAAATAAATAACAATGTGGACACATTTTTTCTCTTAAAACAAACACACAAAACAAAAGAAACAACAGTATAGGGGGTCCTTCAAAATGCAATTTTTGAACTTTTATAATTAAAAAAAGCAAATACCTAAGTGTCGATGTTTCAAATGTTAAGCCCATATTGATCCTATATTGAACAATATTGCGCTATATTGTGCAATGTTAAATATTTCGTGCTGAAATAGAGGGTGAGAGAAGCTTTCATCACAAGTCAGGTTGGCCGAGCGGTCTAAGGCGCCAGATTTAAGCTCTGGTTCCCGAAAGGGAGCGTGGGTTCGAACCCCACACCTGACAAACTTTTTTTTAATTAAATCTCAAGAAAATAATATTAGCACTTTTATTTTGCTTTATATTTTAATTCGTCGACGTATTCTGAGGTTAGCAGCACTTAAAAATGAAAGAAAAAACTTTTAATACGTTACTACTACAGAAATGTTTATTTTAAAACCACCCCTATTTACATTTTTTATTTTTAAGAGTTTGGGAACCTCAAAAAGTTTTATTTATAATTTTCTAGAGAGTTAATCCAGAATTTTATGACTTTGTTTATAAAATATTTTTAGTATATTTATACATGGTGATCAATTGAGTATTTAATAAATATCTTATTTGGTGAAGATTGGTTTAACTCATGTTAAAGACGATTATAATAGCCTTAGTTTTGTTATAAGTTATCTGAACAACTTGCTAATTGATTTACATAATCTAAGGAAAATTGAAATCTGTAACCCATTTAGGTTAGGCAGATTTTTTACCTAACTAAATATATTTTTCAACATGGTAGATATTTAGATCGTAAATATATTTATTGCAAAGTTATTTATAGTATAGATGATAAGATAATTGGATCGGATAAGGTTTAAACAATATAAGAAACGCACTTGTTTAATTTACATTTAGACAACTACTTTTCTTTTTATGTTATTGACTTAATAAATTTAAACTCGCATAAAAATTGAAAAAAAATTCCATACAATTTAAATACAATTCCAATTTAACGGGTAAACTGTCTCAAGCATTTTACTTAAATTCCACAAATTGAAGTGAGATCTATGAATAACACCAGATACTAACTGTTGGGTTAACGTTCGAGACACCACTAGCTTTTAATTGCAGCTGTAAAACCCCCGGTGCTGCCTATAATCCGAAGATACAGCCTTTATTAAATTACGGGTTCGAAAACACCGACTTATGCCATAATTTAATGTTAATCCTATCAAACTGGCCGATTATTTTGAAATCCATTACACATATACCAGTATATTTCAGTTCCTTGAATTGCCGAGCAAAAAAAACGCGTTGTATGGTTTAATACTTTTATAATACACTTACCATTAGCAGCTGCTGGGTCTGCTCTTTTAGGAACTTACCTGAAAAGAAAACGACTATTACTTCATTATCTGGAGAAATAGGTACAAAGTGTAGACAGTTGCCTTGAATTCTATGATAATAATAATAATAATAATAAATCGTCTGTATTAGAAGCAGATAATGTAAATATAAAAATAAAGAAATAGAGAAAAATAAAGGGAATAATTCGCAAACCCATGGCGAAGTCTAGCAAAAGCTATTCACACTCGACCATATGTATGCGATAGCATGTGACTTCAAAATACATAAATAACAGCAGACAATCGCTCAGAAAAGAAACAATAACACAATTAAAATAAAATACAATTACCAAGCAATAATCAACAGTTTAAAATAAAAATCCTCGAATATAAACTATAAAATCAGCTGTCCACTCAATAGATCAAAATGATAATATAGTTGGGTATCATCAGAA
Source organism: Anoplophora glabripennis (assembly GCF_000390285.2). Classification (NCBI taxonomy): domain Eukaryota; kingdom Metazoa; phylum Arthropoda; class Insecta; order Coleoptera; family Cerambycidae; genus Anoplophora; species Anoplophora glabripennis. Next base: position 258,691 of record NW_019416245.1, read on the forward strand.
TAAGCTTGTACTTTACATTGTTGAACTGATCCTAAAATGGAAGCAGTGTAAATTATAAAAAGTAAGTGACCCAAAATTGAACCCTGGGATACACCAGGAAGTATTTCTAAACTATTAGATAAAATGTTATTAACACATGCCTGTTGAGATCTTCCATGCAAATAAGAATTAATAAGATTTAAAGTCGGTTCATCAAACCCATACTACTAAGTTTAGAACAAAGAAGCTTATGATTAATTGTGACAAAAGCTTTAGAGAAGTCCAATAAAACGAATGCACTAAGTAGTTCTCTATCCTGTGCTTTTATTAAATCATCAATGACGGTAATTAGAGCAGTTGAAGTACTATACCCTTTCTTGAAGTCACATTTCGATTGAGGTAAGAGACTATTATTTACAAAATAGTCATAAATTTGATTATAACGAGCGTTCAAATAAAAACGTGGCCGAAGTTGGCTCTGACACATTGGACGTAGGGAGCAGCTTATAGAGACCAACTTAACCTCATTTCTCAACGAGCTGTATAGCAGCTGTCAGTTTCAATAACGTTAATGACTATATAACTTTATTTTAAAGAATAATCGTGATAACAATAACAAACAATTAAAGGAGCTTTTTTTAACACTGTGTGGCAGGTACCGACTGATACTCCCACCATTTGTGATAAAACACGTACAGAAGTTCTTGGTGCATTTTCCATTATTTGTTGGACATTTTCTTTTAATTCTTCAGTCCGCTTTTTAGGTCGGCCGCTTCCTTCTTTTCTTGTTACACTGCCCGTTTCACGAAAAACATTAACACAACGCTGAACTGCACTTTGAAAAATTTTGTACTCAATAACGCCGGGAAATTGATTTTGAAATTCTATGAAACATTCCTCAATAGAATACTTCCATATTCCATCAATCTTGCGTCCATTTCTAAAGTAGGACTCTATGATAAACACTTTTTGTTCTTGAGAAAACACCATTTTAAACACTTTTTAAAACGAAAATATTCAAATTGATAGCGGCGATATAGCGCTTTGACAGATGACGTTTAAGTTCATTTGATATACGCTACGCCCTACGTCCAAATTTTCAGAACCAACTTGACCACGTTTTTATTTGAACGCTCGTTATAACAATATTTTGGAAAGCGCAGGTAATATACTAATTGCAATTGCCTTTTTCCACAAACAAGGAAAAAATGTTTCTCAATAGAACAATTAATTATATGAGTAACATACGGATCAATAAATTAATGGACTACAGTCTTTTAACATAGTGGGAGATATATTATCAACACCAAATGCATCCGTTTTGATACTATTAAGAATGGTATGAATCTCATCAACAGTAGCCAAAGCAAATATGAGATATAGATTAATATCACATACTGTCATAAAAATTAATTTGGTCATCACAATATTATTAGAGATATTTTGCAAAAATGAAGCAAGAAGTCATTAATTTCATAAGGGTCAGACATCTGAGGTGGTAAAATAAAATTTTTACAAGATCGAATATTGAGAGTCAAGAGCTTTGAGGATAATAAATGGCAAACATTCGTGAACAAAAAAAAAAGAAATAGAAATTAAGCTAATTGTAAGATTTACTTGAATTTATTAGTAAACTCAAAAGATAAATAAAGGTCATCTATGTAGAGCTCCACTAAAAATTTATCAATAAACCAACAGAGCAGCAAGGTAATTATTACGCAATAGTAAATGATAAAATGGGTATATTCGCCCTTTCAGGAGATTAATTAGTCATTTTATTTGTTTGCCTGGCCTGAGTACATGGTAACGTCCAGTTATAGAATGGCCTTTCAGTTGCTTAGCTAGGAATCTTTGATCTGTCCTTGTTGTTCCTGGGCTAGGTTCTGCGGGAAGGATCCGCTCATTTCGGTTCTTATTCCTAGTAATATTTCTTATTTCTAGTAATTATTGTTTTATGTTTAGATGGTTGCTGTTTTTCCTGTACTACGGTTACAACAGCAAATGTTCATAAAACGATGACTCAGAAAGAAAATAAGTTCCCCTGTTTTAGTTTTCGTAATTAAAATTTCGCCCAGCAACTTTCCATTTGGTCACCATCGTTTGAAATTTTCATAGTCGCTAAAATCAAACCTATCAAACACCTACATAATTGCAACTGTTGACCAAAATATCATTTTTCCGCTGTGCATTCAATGGAAATAATTTCGGGATATTAATTCCGCATCTTCATCTTTAATGCATCGTACGAATATTATGATTGTCCCTGCGAGCTGGCCGAAAGGAAAAAAGGAGTTCGAGTGAGAAGACTAAAAGCCTGCACGGACGTGTGATGTGTGGCCCCCGTTCTCTGCCTTATATGAACATTAGGAGACCCGAGCGGGACCAGGTCCATCGCCGTAGACAAACTGACGGCTGTCACTCAATCCCAATCACATCCGTCACTACGACAGACTCTTCGCAGTGGAGCAGTCGGAGGAGGCAGCCAGTGACGTACTCTGAACGTCTTAGGAGCTAACTGATTCAAAATGATTTTAAATGCGACAGCTTACTATACTGTGGAATAAGCCTTAGTCATTGTATGATTAGTATTTGTTTCCAGACAATACATTTTATTAATTATTATGAATGAATATTTATAGTAATTGTACAGTACCCATGTCTCTTGATTGCTAATACATCAACTCACACGTTACTAATACAGTAACGTTGCCGATGTTCTTCGGAATGAATGGCTTGTATATGTTTTAGGATGTTCTAATTTCAAAAACTGTGCAATCTTATTAGGAATCATAGATCGGACTCTATTATCAGCCCTCGCTCCGCTCGGGCGCAAAATCGTCCTCGACTGGTAAATAATACTTATCTATCTCCTTTATGGTGTAAATAACTCTTAAATATCTTCAAAATCAGTTGAAGTATTAAAGATAAATTTGGTACACACCCATGGCTAAAGGTATAATGGTAATGGGCTGCAATAAAAGACGCAAGACATTCTAGTCTGATTTTCTTATGTAAAAGGCAGTTTCCAAATTACAGGAAGCTTTAATTCTCAGTTGCTGCAAATATCTCCATTTTGTTGAATTTATATTAAATCGATTTTGTCTTATTGGAATTCTTCTATTACTCAAGTATCTTAAATGACTTGTGTTCCACAACTGCAATTTTTCTATAACCACTCTTTAATAAAAATTGTTGAGACAAAGAAATATAATTACGTTAATAAGACGTCAAAGTCCTTAAGGTCGGAAAGCTTACCCAGATGAAATTTTAGTTAAAAACTTATGTCTTTACTTGCCGTTCCTATTTCATGTATTTGTTTCTTCCAACTGTCAGTTATGAGTTACCCTGTATACTGTATATAGCACGCTATCTACTTCTAAGCTTTTGTAGCTTATCTAGAGACAGAATATTACTATATCCTTGAAATATTATAGACGGTATTCATCCTGTGTGTGCAAACCTAGCTATGACTGTTTCTGTCTTGCAAATCAGATAACTGTCTTTTAGTTCAAGAAACAGTCGATATGAATTGAATGAAAAATGTTTTCTACAAATTCCTAAAAATCAAAGAACAGCAAAAAAATCTATAAGTTTAATTCTTATAATCGGTACATGCCAGAAGTTCGACATGAAGCAAAATATAAGCTGTTTTATTTGATACAAAAAATGATTGTATTAAGATTCACCACTTTGAGTTCTGACTACGAAGCGCCACTGCCGCTGTACCTCGCCCCCTTCCTCACCCTCAATCTGCATTATTTACCTGCTACCTCAATACATCCACCAGACTGCGTTTCGCTAGTTCCACCGCATTCCTGTTCACTTCGATTTTTTCACAGAGTTCGATTTAAATTGACTACAATACGTGAATGCAAAACTGAGACGAGATAGTTAAAAATGATAACACGTCCTAATGCCGCATCGGCTGCAGAAACACAAAGTCGCCTCGTCATGGCTTCATATTTCAGGAATTTTCTCACAGAATTACGAATAATATACCAAGAGGAAATAGGTAGACTATTTATAAAGACAATTTGCTGTTTCTTTCTTTCACACAGAAATATCTGTCCGAAATTCATTGGTTCCTATTAAACTGGCTCATAATACCTACCAACTAGCAATGCAGCTGGATGATAGAGTTAATTAATTTCTGTAAAAATACGAGAGAAATGTTGAAGTATTAAATTAACAACAATGGTACTGATTTATTTGATGCAAAGTGTATTTGCGTCTTATTTAACTGTGGTAATAATAATTCCATTCTAATTCAGATCATTCATCGTCAAAAACAAAGCATTACGTACTCCGCTCATGGTGATTGACAGAACAAACCAGTTATGAAGCCTACTGTGCTTTAAATCACTAGAAATTATGGTAATGCAAGTAGAATAACGACGACAGTCATTGTCAGTGATGAGGAGAAACAAGTTAGGAACCTTAATTTTTTATTGTGAATTGTCTATATAGTACGTTTTTGGTTAATCATACGAATTATGACATGCTCTTATTAGAAAAATTAAGATTCCAACTAACAGAGACAGAAATTTGTGCAAGATCAAAGAAATTGGTATTTTTCGATTAGCAACAACAACTGCATGTAAAGTGGATGTCAAGTGGTTTTGAGAAGATCATAAGAATCTCAGTTATCTTAAGAGATACAAGCAAGTCAAATTAGTTGCAAATTTGATAGTGAATAACATAGCCAAGAGAAATTTCGCCCATCTTTTTTTTATTTTGCTATTATCGACAAAAATTGAACATGTCTATAAAATATCGTTTTTATTAAATTTTAACAGAAAACAAAAAAAGGTAGACCCATTAAACTGAAAGGTTATTAGGACACTTTTTTATTTTTCTCGTAATTTTTAATTTAACCCTTTGTTTCTGATTACAACGATACCAAACCAAATTTTGACGTAATTTTAATATGCCTACACTTCAAATTGTACAGATAGTTGCTATGAAGAAGTTTCACTGAATTTGAAGTATATATATCTTCAATGTCTTGGAATAATTGACCAAAAACTGCGTTGCTCTATGAAAGTTATTTCTGAATTTATTCTCAGTTAATCTTTTCACACGAGTATTCTCCAGTTGAATTACTCGAAATTAATATCCAGTCTAGTAGCATGACTATTTTCTACAAAATCATGGAAAAGATGGAGATTTATGCTTAATTTTCTTTGTTAATTTTCTTGAAAACAGAAGCATTTAGATCATCAGTTGCTTAATACTTGCTTTACCTCCCATGTTTACCATGTTTACCTCCCATGCTGCTTTACGTCCCATAAATTTTTCGTGGATTTCATGCTTGGTCCAATAGTTTCAATGGACATTTTACATGGATTGCACAAGGGCGCAAGTTTTGCAAATTCCCTCCCGGAAAGTACGAATGACAAAGCTATTTGTTTAAAAAAAACAGCCCTCCAGACCTCGTGGTAACACAACAAATGCCGGTCAACTTTGATCGACTATAACTCTTGAACCAATTAACGAATCACTACCTTTTTTTTTTAAGAAGTCTCTTTCCGAGAACTTTGAAAGCATAGTTTAAAAAAAATAATTATAATGAATTTATAAAGTTATTTTATTTGTTTATAAGCGCAAAAATTGCGCATATCTTTAAACAATTACCATGGCTCTCCTAATTAACGGATTTCAATTTTTCTGGACGCATTTTAAAGTTTGAGTGCCCTTTTTTATGTGGTAAAATTTTCAAGTATCTAGAAGTCTAGAATTTCATTTTTTTAAAAAATCTGGATTGCAAAATTATTACTCGAAAACTATCAGACCGATTTTAACGAAAATTGGGGTGATGTTTTATTATATCAAAAAGATTTTTTTGGCCAAGTATGAAGATCCTACCTATAAGTACTTTTAAAAAAATCGCAAAAAATAATGTAATTTTTTTCACTTTTTTTTTGTTTTTGCTATATTTGCAATAATTATGTTGTATTTTTTTATTTGAAAATAGGTATATCTTGAGTAAAATTTAAATACGAATCTTTTTCTCCCCTTCAATTTTTCTCTAAAATGAATAGTTTTTGAACTGTGTTGAAAAAAAGAGAAAAAAAATTGAATTTTTTACAATTTTTCACTATTTGTTTAATAATAAGTTTAGCACACGTTTTGAAGCGCGCATATAGTGAAATTATGTTTAGTTATATCATTTTGGGGCCATTAAAGCAAATATTAGCGATACTATATAAAACATCCATACATGGGTGTTGTGAAACAGATTCCTCCTGGTCTAATACTCAAATAAATATTCACTGTATGTGTTACATTGACAACAATAAACTGGTAACAGATTAAGTGCTTGTTTTAAAGTTCCACTAAAAATTTCACAGCCATCCTCGCAAGAAATTATGCGGTATCCGTTGACTTCACGAAAACAGTAAATACCATTCGAAAAAGAACAAAATTGTTCATCAGGTTGCGCAAAAATATACAGGGTGCTCCATTTAAAAAAGAAGATGGTTTAAAACTGACTAAATTCGGCATTAAATTTCTACCATCCTGTATGAAATTAAGTCATTTTGAGATTATGGCAGGGAAACCTAGAGTTTTACTTAAGTCCCCCATAAATTTTATCGCTTATTCTTGTAAAATACACATCTCTTTGAATTAGGCAGTGCTTTTTAATTTTTTTTTGAAAAAAAATTAAATATGTCAAAAACAGTTAACTTTAGGAATAGGAAACCTTTTTGAAAGTTCACTTAAAAGACAACGTAGAATCGAAAATTGCAATAATATACAGGGCGTTCCATTTAAAATAATGAAGATTATGTCAACTTCCGGTATAATCGGAAGCGTTATGCGGACGCCATTATTTTAGTTGAGAAGACCATGCCCGAAAATACCATTGCTCAAATTTTCAAAATTAAAATCGAGGGACACCCTGTATATAATCCTCCATATGACACGGTCGATAGCTGCACGGTTTAAGGCGTCAGTACTTAAATCGTTGTGTCGATCTGCCCGGGTTTCGAATCCCGCGGCCGGTAGACCGTAGATTAGCTATGCTTGTACGGAGGATTGGCACTCTCTGTGCAGGTATGGCAGGGTGGAAGAATGTTGGCTTGGGTCAATGTGAGAGATTGACACTGGTTGGCATTTGACCACCCCCTAATTAATGAGGTTTTCCAGGTTCCTCTCATTCCTGCACTGAATGGTGGTTAGGGCCAACCAACATAAGTCGTTTCTGGGCGCAAATGGGGCCTGCGTAATAATAATATGGCGCCTCCTCTCCCGCACATGTCTCCGACTTCTGGGCTAACTTTCATAGTTAGAATGAGGAGTAGAGATATTATTAATTACCTAGTTACAACCTTTGGATCCACAGTATATCTCATACACTTTTTTAATAAATTGTGATTCACTCTGTATAGTCAGCTTCCAATGCCCTTCTGCCCAAGATTAGCCTCCAAAGTTATTTAAAAGTACTTAATGGAGGATTATAACGCCATAAAGTCCTTGGCTGGGATGTTTCTAACAATGGTCCTTAATTAGTGGACAAAATCGGACGAAAGTGGTCGGCGGCGTGGTTTTTCACCCGAAAGTCACCCGGACAAACAACCAAGACCACGGCGACGGGCTCGGAGTCTACCTGGGCCGCTAATTAATGACCAACACATTCCCAGTTAATTACTCCATCCGAGACGCGGCCAATTAATGCGCCGATTCAGAGACCCGCTTTAATTATCCCGCATTTTATTATTCCGTGTCATCCCAGACACAGATACACGGCTTTTTATTTGTAAACAGAATGTTAACGAAAAAAGAACACTCATTAGAATTTTAAACGCCCCGACCGGCGGTTTCGGGAAGGTCAATGGGACTGGCTAGGGGAGACGCGATGGTCAATGTCACTCTATTTAGATTTGCCCCGATTAATGCAACGCCGACCGACTAATGCGCCATTTCCATTTTTAATGCGAGATGTTTATTGTCTGTATAAACCCCATTGCGCGCCGGGATATTCAAATGACCAAGATTTTAAACTTACGCAACAACGGGACGGTAACGAGGAAGATAATTTATGGCGCGTCTGTGTTTACATGGAATAGGTCGAATAAGTATGCAATATCGAACTTAGCAAAGAAACAACAGATCCACATCTTTGTTTTACTTTAATAGACCAAGCAAATTAAATTTTTACTCGAAAAATGTCTTATCCGCGAGATTATTGTAAAATTGTCTAAAGGAACAGAATACAAGACATGTCTCATCTCGTGAGTCAAAAACTTTTATTAGCTAACTTTTCTATTTAAACAAATAAGTGAGGAAAACAGTTTTTTCACTTTGCAGGGAAAACCATCAATTTTAGCGAAAAGTGACTCTCAGACAGCTTATAGGGAGTAAAATTATCTACAAAATGAGACTTGTTAAATTAAAATCGGTTAATAAACAAAAAAGTTATTGCAAAAAAACAAGAAAAGTGCCCATTTTTTCATTTGTTTATAACTATCGCATTTATTGTTAAAATTTTATAAAACCTATGACAAGTTGAGGGTTTTGTCATACTTTAAAAGTGTGCCAAAAGTGGGCGCTGTAGGTGCAATAGTTTTCGCACAATTCTATTTGTTTATAGCGGAGGCTCCAAAAGTTATGAACTTTAAGCCTCTGTACAGACGTTAATTTTCAATCAAACATGATTCTGAAAGCGTCATTGTAATCTTAAAGACGCAATTAAGCGACCTATTAAAAAATATCACCGTTTTTTTGACATTAACATTCTCAAATTGTGCATTAAAAAACCGTGCGTTTTTCGCTTATAAACAATTTGAATAACATTGTTGCTATTTATGCTATCTCATCGAAAATAGATGTAATGGAAGCTGGCAAAAAAATACAGTTTTAAAATAAAAAAGTACCCTCTACGACCAACAGGAGCCAAGATAAGATTTTTTTTAATCGTAGCGCAATTGTCTACAAATATTAAGACTTGAATTTTTCGCAAAATAAAGTTTACGATTTCCCGTGAATTGCATTGAAAAATGCTAAGTAAACTGTCCAGCGGCAGGCGGCGTGGTGGTGGGGGAAGCTCGTCCAAGCGAGTCACGCGCGCGAGAAAAGTTAAATCCAATCAAGTTCAACTTGATGCGCGCTGTAAATTTTGCAATATCTCGGCCTCTACTCATCGTAGAAACTTATTTTTTTCAAACTGGGGTAGCTCGACGAAAAAATAACAATGGGCATATTTACGAATTCGTAGAATAGTCCTGTACCCCAGAAAAAATTCATCTTTTGTACTTAATTTTTTTTTATTTACAAAAATGTCACAAAAATTATTGTTAAACGAAATATTAATTAAAATTTCAATTTCGGAATTATTTAACTATCACTAAATAAATAAATGAAGCTATCGTTAATTTAAAAAGTTATTTTTTTTACATATTAAGGCAAAGTAAACTTGTTTTTTCAATATTTTGTTAGCTATTTAATTACGATTTAAATGTAAAATAAAAATAAAAATTTATAATTTATTTTCAATTATTTCTCATAAAGATTGAAAAAAAAATTTTGAATTGTATTATATTGCATTATATTTATTATTGAAAATGGTTGTGATTAATATTTTTTTAATTAATTTTGATTATGTTGCAAAAATTTTTTTGTATAATATTAGTATAAATTCTAACTAATGATATTGGTAGCCTTATTTTTATTCAGTTTGTTGTCAATAGTGGGAAGATTAGAGGCCAAATTTCAAAGAAAAACAGCAAATTTTCTCAATTGTCGACGTTTCGTCACTTATCGTGACATCCTCAGGACACTATAAAATTTAATAATTTCAAAATTACATCACAATTTATAAATAACAAACTTAACATTAAAATANTCCTTTAGACAATTTTACAGTAATCTCGCGGATAGGACTTTTTCCGAGTTTCTCTTTTATTTTCGCTAATTTTCCTGGTGTATAAGGGAAACATCTGACTATTTACATTACGTCCACCTAACTCTAAAAACAATTGATAAATTATCGAGATAATAGTTATTTCTTTAACTTGGCTGCTTTAATATCGAGATAATAGTTATTTAACTTGTCTGCTTTAATAGACTCGGCTGCGCCTCGTCTATTAAATATCAGCCGCGGCATTAAATCTTGCACTTTACTGCAAACAAAGCTATTTATTTTAACATTATTTTTAAAGCTATTGCTCATATTAAGCTTTCACTTACCGTTCTTTTATTTACTCTAGGAAAAAATTGTTATTTTGCTACATTTTGGAATACACTGTAATCTAAAAACAGAAAAAAAGAAAACAAAAACTCTTAACACGCCGTGACAGACTAAATTAACTACTGGGAAGTCCTGCTTCTGTATTCCTCCCGATAAAAATAGCAGAGTTTTTCAGTTACCTGCGTGGTTTAATTCCTACCACCGCCGAAAAAAATAAATGGCTCTCTATAAATAGTGCTGCAAGAAGCAGCGTTACTTACACAAAAAGCAATTGTAGGCAACAGACCTATATTATATTACGAGGCGTTGATCGCGGTTCAAGCCTAGTTAGTGGCCAGTTTCGCTTAGAATAAGCTATTAAACGCGTATACAGTGATTTATGTAACGCCCACAATTGTTAATGCAGGTTTCGAACTTGTAGCTCAAGCAATATGCTTAGTCCGGGTGATGAACGTGGAACCTATCATTGCATAAACGAAATATGTCAGAGGTGCCGAGGTGCAGAGGTGGTTGTCCTTTGGGATAATTTCCAATATAATAGTACTCTAACATATCACATGTTTCTTTATTGGAATAAAGCAAAGCTATTTTGACAATTTTAAGACAATTGTCGCACAACTATTAACAATTAATTCTATGATTAACAATAGTTCAAAATTACAACATTTTGGAACAAATGAAAATACTATTATCGTCGTAGAGACTCATAGACGACTAATGGAGCTTTTCTATAATAGTTTCGAAAAATTATGCGGTGTTGACAGATTTATCAAAAATATTAAAATGTTGATTTTTGAATTTTTTTTATATCATTGAAGTCAAAAAGTGCTCTATTTGCTTAGCTTAAAATTAGAAATGGCGCCCATAAGAAAAAAGAAAGTTGATGATGGTTTCTCGCAACTGAAACGTCACAATGAAAATTTAAATGTTCCGTGAAGTTCCTCAAAAAAGCTTGCTGTGAAGGCGTGTTTTCAGATTTTAAAAATTCCTCTAAATAAAAAAGTTACAGGCGATTTTCGAAAACGCCACATTTACTATTTTTCAAAATATCTCAAAAGAGATATGACCGATTTGCAAGCGCCATTAAGTTAACAACAGAACTGTCTAAAACTTTCCCCATATAACCATTTTCCTATCTCTTATAGTTTCCAAGATTCCACTGCAATTAGGGTGGCCCATAATAATAATAATAATATCTCTACTCCTCATTCTAACCACGAGAACCAGAAGTCGGAAACTTGTGCGGGAGAGGAGGCGGCATATTATTATTAAGCAGGCCGCATTTGCGCCCAGGAACGACTTATGTTGATAGGCTAGGGCCCATCAACAAATAAATGGTGGTTAGGACCACCATTCAGTGCAGGAATGAGGGAAACCTGGAAAACTTCATTAATTAGGGGGGTGGTCAAATGTCAACCGGTGTCAATCTCTCACATTGACCCAAACCAATATTCTTCCACCTTACCATACCTGTACAGAGGGTGCCCATCCTCCGTACAAGCATAGCTAATCTACGGTCTACCGGCCGCAGGAATCGAACCCGGGCAGAATTAGCACACATCGATTTAAGTACTGACACCTTAAACCGAAAAGAAAACGAATATTTTCGTGTCTCTTGTGAAAATATATCAGTTTATTATGTTTTAAGAGCCCTCTCATAAAATCAGCTAAAAAAAAAATTTTAGAGGTCGCTCAAGATTTTTAAAAATTTCCAAAATCGTCAAAAATTGAATTTAAAAAAATTTTTTTTCTCGTCGTTTTTTCATTTTCTACGTAGAAAAAATCTCGATTCTGAAAACTTAAAATGTTTTCGAGCGACTTCTAAAAATAAATATCAACGAACTAATAATTTTTTTTATTGAATTTGATGAACAAAAGAATAGAAACAAATCACGACACTTAAATTTTTAAAAATTAAAAAATTATAAATATTTGATACTCACAGTGCGGTAGTAAATTCTGCCTCGAGAAATTTTTTAAGTGTCTCGTGATTTATTTCTATTCTTTTGTTCATCAAGTTCAATAAAAAAATTATTAGTTCGTTAATATTTATTTTTAGAGGTCGCTCGAAAACCTTTTAGGTACACCACTTTTAAAGTTAAAATAATTATGAGTAACCTCGTTTTTTTTTGGGCCACCCTACACTAACTACATGCATCACTAAAATGGTCCACACTGTACAATTGGGAAGCAAATCTAAATTTAGGGTGTTTTAATTTAATAGCGTAAGTGTAATATTTCATATAAACATAATAGCAATATCTCTCTATTTAGAACAGTATTTTTTAAACATCTCCTAAGCTAAAAGAGAACAACTATTCCTGTCCAGACTCACACCACCGGACCACCACTCAATAATACAACCATCTTAATGCCACGTACTTAAATTTAAATTATTATTGCTCGAAAAGGACCCAAGCGGGGACACACCTTTGTGTGGCTTTCTGCTCCGCTTGAAAACGGGCTCATTGTTTTGCCAGCCAACGTACACCGAAAAAACATATTCAATGGCAATTTGATTAAAAAATATACCTATTTTACTTTTTTGCAACGCCTACCTAACCAATATTCTCTATGTCTATAATATTCCAGCCCGTCTTGAGATATTCTTTAACTATTAATTCTTACGATTCAGTTATGCATTGTTGGTTTTGGGTGATATTTAGACAAATTTCATTATGTAATCATACTTTTTAGAAAACAGTAATTATCTGTGTTAATTCCTTAGAAACTCGAAATTAAATGCTTTATTTTTTTAATAGGTAGAAATTTTTATTTTTTTATTAATTCTTAATATATGAGTACTTGTTTCCATAACCAGGTTGTTTTTGTTGTTTTTTAAAAAAATGTTCAAAATATCAACAAGTGTTCAGAATTTACCGTACAATTTAAGAATGGCATAATATATAGGGTGTTCCATTAAAAAAAAATCAACGATGACTGCATATGTTCTTCTTGAGACACTCTGTATACAATTTTGTTTGTTCAAACGAATTTGTTCCTTTCATCATGAACGCATTGTACATATAAGGTCGTCCCGAGGTAATGGTCCAAAATGCGTAGGTAGATTCCCGAAGCAAAAATATTGCGATTCTGCCGAACTTACCTTGGTCCAAAAGTTGATAGTTAAAAAGATCCAGGGTGTTAAATGTAAAATATAATTTTAGTTTATTTCCATTTATTTCCTAATAAATGAAAATATCCACACAAAATTTTGGGGTTTGGGGTTCTTTGGGTTGAGGAAATTGTTCACATTTTGGTTATAGTTCATAGAGGGCGCTAGCTGCCGTAGATTGAATGTGTTGAAAACGACATAACTTTTTTTACTTTGGTATGAAGGTATCTCATCTTTGATATCAAATTCTTATTTTCCAACTTTTTTTATACAAAAAAGGCATACTTTATGAAAGTAGCTGCCTTGCACCGTTTCCCAGATATTTGGCTTTGAAACTTCCAACGCTAATAGTTGAAATAATTAAAATAATTTAGAAATGTTAAAAGCAAGGGTTTATTTAAAATTAAAAATTGTAACGAACAGTAAAATAGTAAACATTAGAAAAAAATATGCCAGTTTAACAATAATTGCTCAAACTGTCCAGGTTTAATTTCAATATATTTATCAATGCGTTTATTAAAAGATTGTCTTATTTTTAAGTATAAATCCTTAACGCGAAATGACTTTGCAGCATTTAAAACCTGCTGCCAAAGTTCTTCTCAGGTGTTTACAGTTTCTCCAAAATTTTGTGTGGATTTAGCATTTGTTAAGGAATAAATGAAAAAAAAAACTGAAATAATATTTTACATTTAACCCCCTGTATCTCTTTAACTATCAACTTTTGGACTAAGGTAAGTTCGGCTAAATCGCAATATTTTTACTTGGGGAATCTACCCATGAATTTTGGCCCATTACCTCGGGACCACTCTGTATATGTTCATCCACATCAACAGAAGAAATAACTAAATTGACTATTAGACAGGAAATAAAACGAGCTAAAAGTTTTTAGTTGCTCTAACCTATATTAAGAACATCTGTCCATAACATTGAAACATTTTTCTTAGTGTAAACACTTAACTTGCCGCGCGGAGATTGACGTTTACGAGTCGTTCTTTTTATTTAATTTTGTGTCTTGTATTTTTAGCGATTTTAGGTTGTAGTTTAAAAATGCAAGGCGTGACATTTAGGGGCGCGTTAAAACGGCACTTAAACCATTATTTACGGCCAGTAATTAACCGAGGTTTAATTACGGGGCCCGATTGGAACGCAGATTATTCTAAGAAATAATACGCGAGCAATATACCGAAATCGATCCTACCATGTGGCTGTATTAATTATAAAATAGCTAGCCGGGCTTAATCGGCCAACGCCGCGCCCGATTACAGCCGCAGTTTATCCATTTTTAATACGCGGAACATTAATTAAATTAATTACGCTCCGGCTCGAATGTTGGCAATCGCAGCACTTTTCTCAGGCGGATTCTTGATTAATTTCCTTATACCTGGAACGTGGTACTGGATATATAAAGGGTTCAATTAAATCCAATTTTCTTCATGAGCTAAGGCTGAAATTACGCGCTGCACAGGGGGACCGCCTAGCCGGGTGTCTTGGCCGATGGATTTCGATCGGCCGAGGTAAGCATCACGGACGCAGGCTGGAACTTGGATGGATGACCTAAGGCAGGCTCGGGATGTGGCTGTGGCAGCCTACCAGAGACCTGGGTCGCTCAACACCTTCCGCCTGCGTGTGGTTCCAGATAAAATGGTAATGAGAATAGAGCAATAAATATCTGTAACTTAAAACCATACGATCATACATAAAAATTGTAGGATACTTTGACACCAAGCCACCCATGTAGTAAATAGGATGGTTTGAAGAAAAGTACTCGAGTAAAAGGGGGGGTGTACAAGGGGCCTAATAAGGCCACCGAAAAGTCCAGACTTCAAACCTCTGGACTTCTCAATATGGTCAAACTTGAAGGATGTGGTGTATCGTGAAGAAATTAATTCTTTTGAGGAGTTGCTGCAGAAAATACAAGTAGCCGCCTATGCATTTAAAAATAATAGGGACATTTTGTTTAATATTCAGAGACATTTAAGATAATGTATAGTAAAATGTATTGAGGTAGGGGGTGGTCACTTCCAGCATTTGATTTAAGGTTTGTTATTACTACTATTATCAATAATTGAAAATAAAAAATCACCACAAAATACATACATTGAAACTTTTAAATGCAAATAACTTAGAAACCGATAAAGTTAGGCGACCTAAACTAGACTACATTTTTTATGTAGAATTGAACGTTCTTTTAGATTTTTAACTTTTCTTAAGCATAGTTTAACAGATAAAAAAATATGTTTTGATTTACCTAAATAATACGGCTTCAAATTCGTAATTCTCCATCAAAAACCCCAATACTCATGCTATTAAAACTTTCTCAATTATTGAGAAATTTCAAAATAAAATTTAAACCTTGAACACCCTGTATTTCTTAAACCAGCGACATTCGTATAAGGCATGCTCGAACTATACGGGAGCTCGAACATAATATTTTGGTGTCTAGTATCTCCAGCTTATTGTTCACCCATTCCTTCTGACTCACCCTGTACATTACATTATACTGACGTCTTCATCATTTGCTCATTGGTATCGTACAAGATAATTCTGGTGTAAACTATTAAATGTCATATTTCAACTAATTTTACAAATTTCACTCTTAATGAGGAATTATATCTATTGTTTCGGTGTAAATCAATAAAAAAATGAGATTGTTGAAATATACGAACACATGACTCATAGGTTTAAAATAACGCCAATTCAATTTGATAGAATACATACCTAAAAATAGAATAGGAGTTGTGTATTTGTTATAAGTGAAACATGTTATTTTTAATGAACGACACCATGTTGATTAATTAGTAATCACTTTCTCTGCGAATAAAACAATAAAATTAAAAACTAGATATTTCTCGTCAACCTAGTGATTCAGACTTCATCAAAGAAACGTATTGTCACTTCTGTCTGTCTTTCTTCGGCCATAGCAGAATCAAGAAAGACTTCACGAGATCCATCCGATAATTTTGATAGTCATTATCAATTACCGCGATATAATGGAAATAATAACCAAAGAAATTACAGACTAGTGTGTCCTTGGTAGCTTTTGAGATCAAACTGCTATAAATTTTCAAAGAAACACCAACATTATTAATGTAAAGATTGAATAATTAATTTAGGTATATATTTGACTGTATGTAATAATACATGTTTTGTGAAATGTAATTTGCCTAGTGTTTAGCATAAATTCTTATGGATTTATTTGTTAATCGCACATTCTGCTCGGTAACATGGTAAATCTAAATTAAGGAAAGCTACAGTTCGATTTTTAATTCGATTAAAGCATGTATTGACGTAAAAATTTCATCATAATGTTCTTAAATAAAGAAAAGTACAAAATAAAAAAAGAAAACAAAATATCTTTGTAAGACCAGGTGTTTGACCTAGGTGTAAACGTTTTTTGTGTATTGTCAACAAAAGCTTGAAGAGACAAATACAACTTTCGATAATATTCAATTAACAGTTTACATATTAGCACTGAAGAACAATACTTGTAAGGTGACCACATCTGTCGCAAATGAAACCAGGACACAGAATGAAAGGATATTGCGAAATAACATTAATTAGGACCAGGCGTAATTAAACGTATATACTTCAAGAATGGAATAAACAAGTTTTATAAAAAAAAATGCTAAGAACAATATAAATTGGTGCACAGAGTCTTACTTTATGTTTTACTAGCTACTTGATCACAATAAAATATATCATGATGTTGTATTATTTAAACTTGTATCATCAATCAAGAACCAAATTTCTAAAACATCCAGCGGCGTAGAATTACTGGGGTTCTTAGTGATAATTATTTCTGTCATTAGTTATTACTTTGATCTTTTTTACAAATTTGAACACTGTATGTCCGATCACATGTGTGCAGGATCTTTTTCGGATTTTGTCATTTGAGACAATTTGTTTTTTTTCTCTTTCATGTATTAAATAATATTTATATTTTCTTTCAGAACGTCCTGTATAGATGTACCAGTAATTGTATTAAAGAGCTTAAAAAAGCCACTGTGGCAAGGCCAACCTACCTCTGCCTGCCACAAGCAAGCCTTAGCGGTACAGCATAGTTCGGCAGGTCTCTTAATAATAATAAATAATGGAGTATTAATTGGTTTGATATATTGCTGGCATTTACTGGTTTTTGCCGTATTGTCCTTTGTGCGAAATCCGACCCGACTTTTTGCCTGGATCGCACAGGAATGCACCGTTTCGTATGCGGCCTTAACTTTTTAACCAAACAAAAGAACTCCCCTTACACCCGACAGCCCAATTGGTAATTAAAAGCAGTAATTATAACGCGGGGCCAATTTTCTGAACAAAGTCAACAGAAAATGGAAAATGACTGTATTCGATTAAAATAATTTAATACAGTTATTATTTTAAGTAATTTATAACATGTAGATTTATGCTAATAAATATCATCAGATAAGGTAATAGAATTATTCAAAAAATTGGTCAAAAAGTTAAGTAAGAGTGTGATATTATTGACTATTGATAAGCTTTATCTTTCATCAAAACGTTGTGCTAACATAATAATAATTATGATAAGCAGCATTTTATTTGTTAATAAAATATAACAATATAAAAATGTCGCTGATATTATGGAAAAATGTATTAATTGCTATAAAATTTAGGGGTCTGAGCGTTTTTCTACAATCTTGACGCAGTTCCTGAAAATGGCTCTGTTTCGTTTTCATTTGGCCATCCTGTATAAATGTTGAAAATTTTAACAGGCGTTACCACATGAACGAAAATCATAATCTGAAAAACCGTTGCTGTATTCACACCCGTCATGAATGTTTTCAGCCACCAAGAACGGCGGTGACAACATTTTTAACATTAAGGCGATGTTTCGCATTGTATTAGCTATGTCCTGTACAAATTTAGTTTCCTGCAACTCTCTCGGTTTCAAAAATACACCACCCATGTATGTTTTCAGCCACGAAATTTGATTAATTCCAATCATTTCGAATTTTTACCACCAAGAACGGCGGTGACATAATTTTTAACATTAAGGCGGTTTTTTTCAATCCTTCGATAGTGTCTGTCTGGTCTGTTCGCATACACTTTGTTTTTTAGGTAACCCATAAAAAATTTTTTTTCCATTTACTTGATCTCCAGCATTATTGGTCTTAAGTACTCAACCTCGGTTTGGTTTTCCCTTGTACTCTTCGTATGATTCTTGATTTTGGTATTCCAGGTACTAGAGGTCTTCATGTTGATCAATGATTTATTTATTCAATATATATGTAAATATTTTCAGTGGATACACTACCTTTTCCACTATATTGTGATCTAAGTTTGCTAATTAGGCTCCACAACTTCGATAGTGTTTCGTTCACATAACTTCCTGTTTTTCTCTTCAGGTGGTGCACTTGCCATACCTTCACATGTGAACAAGCATGAGTTATGGTGTCCTCTTATTCCTGGCTTACATAGACTGTTTTTTACTTTGCCAATACTACTTCTATAGTCTGTAATGTTCTATTGGTAATCTTACTATTCTCCCTATTGATCTTCGATTCTTATAAATATTACGCCTAATAGTCTTCAAAACGTCAACAACTGAGAGTCACTTCATCTTCTTTGTAGAGTTAAATAAATTTTAAGATCCCAATATTTGTCGTTGGAAAGTTGTTTTATTGCTCACTCTACTAGAGAAGTTGTTTTGGAAGAACTTCCTCAAATGTGCTAAATTAATAGATTTATTTGGTATTACTTATTCAAGTCAATTATATTTAATACGATTCAGTTCGCCATAGAGTTTCATCAGTTCATCGTTCACTTAAATGAATTTCTGTTTTCCACTAGACAATTTCTAAATTTATAGCCAATTTTAGTGTTGGATATTTTGACTCTTGCTTCTAATTGTTAATTTTTTTGCCAGGACCAAAATATGGAAGTAGGATAAGTATTACAGAAGAAGATTAGTTTTGAAATTTAAAACTTCAAAAAAGGTGTCTGCTTAAACGTTGTTGGAAATATATTTTCACAAATTATGTAAATGTAACGAGCTGTTTTTAAACACAGTATCAGTCTCAAATTCTCCACCGACATTGTACATGGATAAGGCCCATCCTGTACGGATATTCCTATGCTGGTCACTTTCACATTGGAAACACGCCATAACGTTATAAAAGATTTCCGTGCTGATGTATTTAAAATGCAAATGCTCAAAACTGCAAAGTGATTACATTAATGTACGACGTGTTCGAGCATGTAAATAAAACATTGTGTTTGTAGAATTTGTTGTTCTTTTATAACATTTATTAATTATTTATGATTACTCGTAAGTATATGTTTAAACATGAATGTCATTTACATCGAATTAAGTGAAGCCATTTGTAAAAATCAACTGCTACTGTTTGTTCCTTTCTTACATCGTTGTTTGTTAATTCATGGCGATTAGTCAGGCTGAACTGATCATTTAAATAACATAATTTTATGTTAAGTTAAACATGTCGGAAGACGTAAGCAGTCGTTTAGCATGGTGACTGGCTACGACGTTAATAAATTTTTAACAAATTTGTGGGAATTCTGAATACGCTTGGTACAGTTGGAAGCACTGTGATGATAGATGCCATACAATAGGTGAATTAGAATAAACAGAAAAACGAGATTCCAAATATATAAAGACAACACCTTATCCTGTACTGTTTAAGGCAATTGCAATTTGTTCTGAATGACTATTTGGATGATTAACATAACTCCTCCAATTAGTTTTTACTTATTTTCCAATTCTTATATGACTCTAGAAACAGAATTGTCTTTTCCAGAATCCTCGGAAATAATTGCTTTTATTCTGATGCAGAACCTTGAACATTATCTAAGAACTCTAGAAAAATGTTCTGGAAGTAGCAATTTTTCTCCAAAAAAATGTTATGGCACTCATCATTTTGAAAATGCCTTTATTAAATGTTCAATATGATTTACTTTGTATGTCACCAAAATTTTTTGCAGAAAGTCAGCCTTATTCATATTTTCTGCATATCTTCTTCTTTCATTCTAGTTTCATTCTTTCTTTCCTCCAATTTAAATACATGCAAAAGTCGACACCTACTGAGATATCGAGTGCAAAATTTGTGTTACCATTAAATAAAGCGTCTTTAAATTGCTATAAAACTACTTATAATGGCAGTGGGCGTTTGATAGAAGCCTTTATTTATTCGAGTGTGATCTATTTCTGAAATATGCAAACAATTACATGATTGGTATTGTCTTTTGGGGTCCCCACCCTCTTTACTATCTTATAACATTTTCCCCTACAATAATTGCTATATGATTTTAAAATAAAAAAATATTTCCTAGTATTGTTAAATTAAAGCAATCAAAAATTTTGAAACCGGTCCTGTTGTTTAGAGTGCACGAAGCAATTTCAGGGAGCGTTTTTTGCTAGTCAAAATGATTACTTTAAACACTTTTTGGGGACTCTCGCTTATAAGGTGTTAAAACACCACTGGGAATAATATAAATTAAAAAATAATATAAAAAAACTACTTCTCATAAATCTTATAACGTAATTTAAAAAAAAAATGGTCTAAATTATTTCCACGAGCTAAAATAAACATTACCCTAAGCGAAAATTATCACAGGCAATTGTAATAAGTATTTCACGTGCGATATCGAGGGTACTGCGGTTCAGGTTTTGCCCGACAAGGCTAAAAATGTCTCCCGATTTAAGAGACGTTGCGGTCTTTTACCCATGACATTCATACGTTTACATACAAACGGCAAGTCATACTTATATCATATTTTTCTTTAGCCAAAAGAATTCTAGAACCTCGTTGAAACTATCGATTCCTAGTACCATATTCAGCAGGGTACATCTCAGTAAGCGTTGGTTTTAATATGTAGGCAAGTTATTTTAAATCTAGGCGTCATCGGTCCAATGGTGTCTTAACTATAAGACATCCTATATACTTTTATATTTTATTAAGATACTGCAAAGTTATTTCAAAAGCATGTCTCTTTACTGAGGCTTACTCGTTATTTGTCTATATTTTAATCACAGGTGATTAAAGATTATATTACACTATAATTCAGAGAAAGCTTTGGAATCATGGAGGAGTATTCGTGGAGTCGTAAGATAAATAAATTTCAGACTCTTTTAATTTGCAGACATTATTAATTTTAACTGTCGTACAGGTGGAGATTGATGTAAAGGAATTTTATTAACTCTCAACCCGCTAATTAGGTAATTAGATAAATGACACCAAATTAATCTCGGCACAAATTGAATTTCAGTTTCAGATAACTAAAGTATTTTAGCTTTCTGTGTACTTTACAGTACTAAAAATATACTGCTACTAAGGTAGAAGAGAAGATGAATACACACCAAGTTAAATTACCTATTACCGAGGTTGATTAAAGAACAAAAAAAGCTAAAATCAACCAATGGGAGCCTTTATACCTAGAAATAATAAACATGTTTAAAAAGCACAGATTCCAAATTCTTTTTCTTTCTTTAATTAAATTTTTTTTTGCATGTACTTTATTGTTACTCGTTTCTTTTAATTTTAGTTATTACTGGAGAACGAATCATTTTAGTCATTAACTATGTAAAACCTGGGGTATTTTTATATGATTGGTTTTGTATAAATAGGTACCATTGCAACTAAAATACAACTTGATAAATAAGTACATTTAAGTACCCAGTTGGTTCAGGTATAGTATTAACCGATTGAATTTCGCATTTGACATTAAAGTAAAATAGTTACAATAAATTATTTACCCAATTAATTATTGCGCTAGTGTGGTGCAACCTCTAACCGATAAGTAGAACACCTCAGCACTATACTAAATTGCTTTGTTCAGAGTTCGAAGTAATTATAAATTTATAATCACGGCCTTTAATTACCAAGTAGGTTATCCAAAGCGGGAGAAGTTTCTTGTAAATTAATAAACAATATAGACAAAAGAAAATTATAATGTATTAATATGGGTTAAGTGTTTTTTGCTTAGTTATTACCAGCTTAATTATTTATTAAATTAACTCAAACCCATAAAAAATGTTGTTATTGTTTTATTAAAGCCATACTGCAAAGAATTTTAATTTTTACTTGTTCAGTTTTTACGGTATTCTTTGTGGTTTCGTATAATTTATTTGCATAAACAGTATATTATTACATTTAGAAACATTCAACGGCAATTTATTCAGATCACATCATATGCCAGGAAATATAATATAGTCGGACGCGACTTTTTGTTTCGGCAAGCTGAATTTATCACTATAGATGCTAAATATTATCACATATTACTTTCCACAGTCACAAACATGGGGGGAAGATTGTTTACAGGGTGGTAATAGTATAATTTTTACGTAAATTCACGTTTTTCGCTTATAACTTTTTTCCCTTCATTTCCACGAGAAAACAGTAAAGTACTTTTTTTCGTCTTCAAAAGACCTACAAAACTAGCCCTCGAGCGTCAAAATATATTGATTAGATCAAAAGTTATAAATAGAAGAAGTTTATTTATGACTTTTGAATTAAACATTTATGAACTGCGTTATTATTACCAGAACGTTTTAGCATCGCATCCTCTCATTCCTTATCATTGTCTAATAACTCTCAACTCTCGAAATCTGGAATCGGTAAGTTGAATAGTTTACGAGTTATGGCCTTATAAACAAATTAACTAATTATTAATCTGGACGATCCCGAGCATCATGAAATAAAAAAAAAATTATAGATTTCAATGTATTATTATGAAATCTACCGTGAAAAAAATCAGTGCGATTGTGGAAGATGCTCGGGATCGTCCAGACTAATAATAATTAGTTAATTTGATTATAAGGCCATAACTTGTAAATTATTCAACTTACCGATTCCAGATTTCGTGTGAGTTATTAGGCAGTTATAAGGAATGAGAGGATGCGATGCCAAAACGTTCTGGTAATATAAATAACGTAGCTTATAAATGTTTAATTCAAAAGTCATAAATAAACTTCTTCTGTTTATAGCTTTTGATCTAATCAATATTTTTTTACGCTCGAGGGCTAGTTTTGTAGGTCTTTTGAAGACGAAAAAAAAGTACTTTACTGTTTTTTCATGGAAATGAACGGAAAAAAGTTATAAGCGAAAAGCGTGAACTTACATAAAAATTATACAATTAACCACCCTGTAAACAATCTTCCCCCCATTTTTATGACTGTGGAAACTGATATGTTATTGTACATAATATTTAGCATCTATAGTGATAAATTCAGCTTGCCAAAACAAAAAGTCGCGAAATGGTGATTTCCCAGCTCTTTTTCCTGGCCTAATCAGGCAATGACAGCATCTGAACTGATTTGTAACGTCACACATTGATAGTCGTCATCAGCATAGAGTAGACAGTTCACATTAACGTTAGCAACGTCCCTAATAAATAAATTAAGGTGCAAGGGGCCCAAGATGGAACTTTGAGGAACACAAGATATTGTGTGTGCATTTTTTAAATAAAAAATCCATTCCTGATGTTTGCGTGGTGTGATTAGTAATAATAATTTAGGCATCATCCAAACAAGGTGAGTCCCCTGACGAACCGGGAGGAATAATAGAAATATCTCGTTGGCAAGCTCCGGAACAGGGCGTAACGGTCCGCATTAAACCCGACCGAATTCCTCGGCGGAAACGTACGCGGACATCTGCGAACAGAAGAGAAACCAACAAAGCGCCCAACAGCCTTCCATCAGAGGGTGCCAAATCGGCGGTCTGGGAGGCGGCGCAGAGCAATAATTAAGTTTCGGTTAAAATGCGAGCCGGCAGGATTATTTCCACGGTTAGATGATTTGCTAAAAGAATGAGTAATGAGCGAGACCACGAAAACAATTTGTTGCCGGCCGGGGCCGCAATAATTAAATTCCGACATCGGTAGCCGGCGAGTAACAGAAGTAACACCTCCCGGAGAAACGAGACGACCGGAATGAAAGTCATACCGCCCGAGCTGGCCTGGGCGGTGCTCGGCTTTTTGTGGATTTAAGGCTAGTTAATTTAAAAGTTAATTTAGACAAAAAAGATTAATTAAGTCCCAATTTATTATGGACCGCACCAAGCCCATGCGAGGAGCAAGGAACATCCGTTAGGTGTAGCACCCAGGACCGCTCCTGATTCTCATGCTAGGGGCCAGCTTCTTCGTCCGAAATGTCAGCGTCTAGGAAAAATCTAATAGTAGACCAAGAAAGGTGAAAAATCATCGAGAAATCGTGAAAATTACTGGGCGTGATTTATTGTTGGAAAGTCTTGTGAATGATAATACAAGAGGCGTCTCATCAAATGGGTCATGAAAAAAGTATAGCGTCGTTGTTTTTTTTATCAACAAATAAGTCAAAAATTCGTAATTTTTCGTTCTACGCGTTATTGTAAAAAAAAACTATTAATCTTAGCAAAAAATGTTCAACAGACGATTGGTCTAGAGAAACTCATCTTTAAAATGAGATTTGGACAATTTTTTTTTACCGAGAACTATTGAAAACATTTCAAATAAAAAAAATGCAAAAAAATTACGAGCTTTCGAATTCTTCTTCTTCCTTCAAAAGTTAAAAACCGCGGAGTTATTTTATTTGTTTATTAGGGAAAAAAGTGCCTTTTATTTGGTAACAATTATATACAACTAAATTCGATTTTTTTTTAATTTTGTTTAACTAGAGGATACTTGGGTGCCCCTTCGAGAATGTTTTAGTCATAGGAATAGTCATTTGAAAATGGGCCTTTTTTGCAAAAATGGGATAAATAAATGGAATTTTGACCAATCGAGCCCATCTTTTGCACATCTCTGCTGTTTTACATTGACAATTTATTGATGAATAAATTGAGTTGTTCATGAATTAATTCACGAATTTATTGGTAAACTGTGGTTTTACACTGTTACAGACTTTGTCAAGTTTTATGACGTATATAAATATTAGTTTTTGTAAGTAACAAATCAGTAAAAACAATGCAAAACTAGCACAACGCCACACAGTTATTTACATATTCCAATAACATAGTCTCATTACTGATCTAAGGCTTGAAATCTGTTGGGTTGGTACTTCCGAACTTCACGAAGAAATTGACGAAAATTAGAACATGCTCTAATTCGTCAAGAACTTGAAGAATAAATTCAAGAAGTTATTTGACAGCATTACACTTGTCCAATTTCTTGATAAAGCGACTTAATTGATCAGTAAATTGTGAATGTAAAACAGCTATTAAGGATATAAAAACTCACATTTTGGGAAAGTTTGGTAAGATTTTATTAATTATTTAAAAAGTTATTAACAATTAAAGAAAAAGCACTTTTTCCGTTTAATTTTGCAATACATTTTTTGTTTATAAAGCAATTTTAACATATAAAGTCTCATTTTAAAGATGAGTTTCTCTAGATCAAATCGTCTGTTGAACATTTTTGCTAAGATTAATAGTTTTGTTACAATAACGCGTAGAACGAAAAATGACGAATTTTTGACCTATTTGTTGATTAAAAAAAAAACAGTGACGCTATACCTTTTTCATGACCTATTTGATGAGACGCCTCTTGTATTATCATTCCTAAGATTTTCCAACAATATAATCATGCCCAGTAATTAATAAATTTCAAAATGTTTCCTTTCCTGGTGTATAGTACTTAATTCGAGAGGGGGTGCTATATGGAAATGTCCTTAGAACTTCTAGTTTGCATTGGATTAATTTTTCTACTGGTTGTGCTGCACAGTAGATATTAACCAGGCGAATATATTTCTCTTTGTACAAACTAATAAAACAGTAGTCTCAGTGACATATTAGCATTAATCGTCTTATAAACAGTTTTAAAACACTATTTAACTTATTTTCACAATGATCTAGATTGATTTCTACTGACAAATTCCTATTTTCATATTCCTAGAATAAGTTCCACAAAAAAATTACATTTGCATTTGTGCACGGCAGTATAAATATAATCACAACTCGCATTATGCTTTGAACAAACTATTAACACATGAATTAACAACAATTATCAAGTACCGTTTACAAAACTCTCGACAAAATAGGAAAGATGTATTTCCGATGTTTACAAGAGTGGCTATGTTCTCTGTGAATTTTCATGACGAAAAATTATTAAAGAAATCTTTGTATTTCAACATTTCTACAGCTTGAATAGGTACTTCTGTCAAAACAGCTTCTCAAAAATATATATCCGGGATCATACAACAAAAAATTTAATGCCAGAAAAGTGTTGTGCGGATAGCATATTTTAGAAAACTCAAAATTAGCGGGGTTGCAGAGCGACAAAGAAAATTAACTTTATTGTGAGAGGACCGACATTCTTGAAATCTTCACTTGCACTTTGGTATTCAACTGTTCATCAAATTGGAATAGCCGCCGGATTCCAAAAACTGCTTTTAATACAGAACACGGACGTTATGAATTCCTAAGAATGCATTTCGGACTGAAAAACGCGCCAAATCAACAAAACGTGTTTATTTCGTTTGGTTAATATTATTGTTTTTTTGGCCAATTTCCTAGAACATATTACAAATATTACTGCGGGATCAAACCAAGCCCTGACACAATAGTGAAATTAAAAAATTTTAGGCAATAACAAAACGTGTAAACACAGTTTTTTTTTCAACATTAATATACCACCTTTACCCCGAAGAAGATTCGTCGGGAGAGTCATCATACATAGACCATTTCAAACTTATTGGTTCTCGCCAGTATGCTCTTGTGTCTTTGTAAGATTTGTGTTTTTTGTTAGGTTCACTTTTGTGTTAAACATGTCGCACTGATACCTTCAAGTATTAAATAAACTTGTCAGAAACAGTAACGTGTGATTCACAGATTCAATTTTTAATGGCACACTACGACCGGACAGCAGACGTAATTACTTGTGCGCCATGGTGGTTATTAAATGTTTTTTCCGAATAATTTTTAAATACTAATTGCCGCAACATTCATCTTACGTGCGGGAGATCGGGAGCTATAATTACGGCCATTTTTCGAGTAATTAATTAATGGGTTCATTTGAATGAGCGGGGATTTATTATTGTGGTACGAGATTATCTGCAACAATTAAACGACCGGTTATAATTAGACGGATGATGTATTATTATTGTAAATAATTGTTCTTATTAGAGAAGCGTACCTTTGTGCCTTAAGTGCATTATCTGATATGCAATTACGCGCACTAGAGGCATTACAATTACATTAACGATAAAGTCGCTTTTTAATTTTAACAATAGGCATATCGGTGGGTAAGCTTATAACGACTAAATGTAATAGTAATAATGATATATGTACGATTTATTTAAACCGCAGGGAATTTAAATTAAACTAGAATTTTATAAATGAGTGGGAGAGTGGACAGTCTGTTATTATTTTCGCATTTGTGATTAGGAATAACTTAATGCAAGGGAAACATGTAGGTACCTAAGTAAAATGTATACATATATCGCTATATACGAGAAGGTATACCTTCTACAACCTCATTTTTTAAAGCAAACAGTGGCTTAATTTTTCTTAATCTAGAAGGTAATAAAAAAATACCATTGTTCATAATGTTGGGGAGAATATTTGAGGAGTAAATGATTCATGTTTATTCAAATATCACTGAAGATGTATGACGAAGATTGATTAAACTTATGGACTAATTATATTGACCAAAATTCTATGGTTCGTTTACAAACATGTTAACCATACATTTTCTTGAAAAAATTGAATAAGTACATTTAATTCTCGCCGGAGTGAAGGTATTTTTTTATGTTAAATTAAACGGATGAAGGTTACATTCTAGATGTTGTTGTAAATAGCCAAGATTTTAAATGTTGTTACCAAAGTTTCTAGATGTTGTTGTAAATAGCCAAAGTTATTTTGATTTTACAAAAAATATACTATCAAGGATTAGTATCAATTGTACTTAACTTTATAATTAAGTACAGTAATTTCTTTAATTTTTCTAACATAATCAATTACTTGAAAAAACGAAAAACTGAGTCTTGTGTATATAATGACAGTAAATGACAGATATCCTATCTCAAGCATCATTGACTTACTCGCTTACTGGACAAATTAGACAGTTGTTATTTTACCACTTTAGACCTGGTTTCCGGTTTTTATCAAATAGAAATGGCACCTGATTCAATTCCAAAAACTGTTTTTAATGCAGAACAGACATTATGAATGCCTAAGAATGCCTTTTGGATTAAAACACACACCAATTATTTTTCAAGCAATGGCTGATAACGTTCTTCGTGAACATATCAACACGTTTCGTTACTTTATTTAGTTGATATTGTTTTTTCGAAATCTTTATATAAACGTATAAATTTAAAGACATTTTTCCATACTCTAAGAAACGCAAATTCAAAAGTTCAATTAGATACTCAGAATTCTGATGGAATTAAACCAAGTTTTGACAATATCATTGCAATAAAAAAATCTCTATCCCTAAAACACAAATAAAATAATTTTGGGCTTAATTATTCTGCAAAAACTGGCTGTTCAATATTAATATTCCGGTTTTTCAAAGAAGAACTAACTTAATGGGTATACAACGTCCTTGCCCCACCTGTGTAGGAATACACAACTGTGGTATACAGATTACCTAATTTCATCATCTTGACGTTGTGTTAGAAAGTCCTAAATGAACCTTCCACGATAGAGCAATTAATTATTTATTTAATAAACCTCAAAAATAGGAGAAACCCGTCCTGCATTGTTAATAAAGGAGTGCTCCTGTATCGGACTTATTGAATATAATTTTTAATGATGCCTGTCTCATTTTTAATCACGATAACACGTAAATATATATCCGAAGGAAAAAATGACAGAGGATGTGTCAGTTCCCGCCTCCTGTCTGCGCCCTGCTGGCCTTCATCTGTTTCTTGACTTAAAAGTAATGAGGACCAATACAGGTATATTGCCTGTGTGGTGTTTAGTACCCTCGGTGTTGCCGGTGCTTACAAATTGTCAGCAACGTTTGCGCTATTAAGATATATCTCTCATTGTTTCACAGAGACAAATTACTTTGGTTGTTCATTTCGTGGTTTAGGTCTTAGGCAGGCAAGCGCATTAACGTGGTTGAAACTGAATTAAAAATTGAAAGAAAACATTATCTTACGTCGCTAAATCAAAATTACAGTTAGCATTAATGATTGTTCACTTTATTTTAAAAGTATCAAGGTAATCCAAATAAGTTGTAAAAATTTTCCAAAAAATCTTATCAAATGAAATAAAACAAAGTTCTTCGACGCCAGAAATATAGGCATGCTTATAAGACAATCAACATGAGTTTCCCAAGTAAGTAGCGAATCCAAAATAATTTTCAAAAAACGTATTTGCTGCTGAAGAATCGAACTCTTCGCATCTACATACACAAAAATGTAGTGATTGAGTTTTTACATTGATTAAAGTAAGTTTATGTACTAAATCAATTTTCAAAATTAACGGAGGTAGTGTCATCAGCAAATAAAATGATATTACTATTTGGTTCACAAGTAAGTGAAGTATTTTACACAGGGTGTCCGCAAATTTCACCGACAACGTTTGACTGCATATACACGACGATAAATAAATACGATCTACGAAAAACAGTTAAATAAAAATGTTTGATTTTTGAGTTCAAGCCTTCAAAGTTGTCAAAAATAAAACTAATTTAATAATTAATAACTTAATATTTTTACCAATCGCGTTAAAATTTTGCACGTTTATTTAGACTATTATGGCGTATTATTTCTTAAAGCTTTAGTCGAATCGATATACTGGGTGAAAGTTTTCTCCGGTTAAGGAGACAAACCAGGAGTTATGTGACAGATGACAAGTCAGGAATAGAAGTTGAGTTAACAGGTATAGGAAAGAAATAGAGGAGATAAAGGACCAGGAAGAAAGGAAATTAGTGTATTAGACAGTGGTAAAGAGGTATAAACCCCCTAATATAATACATACTTGTTTTAAATTTAATATTTAAAACCAAATCTTGGATATTGTTATTTAGTTTGTTAGAGGAAATGGCGTAGGTTTAATTTATGAATACTTCTATTGATAGAAGATTGACAAATTTTTGATAAATAGTAAAATAAATTAAGTGTTAGCCAATCACATAATTTTTATTTTTATTTGAAATATATTGGATCATAGTAACTAAATGAATTTGAAATTATTTTTACGAGAAATAGAATAAGTGTGGTCAGTTAAAATTCAAATATAATTTGTTTGTCTTTTCCTTCTCAAGACTAAGTATCTAAATTCATTAATCAGTATATTTTAAAGTCAAAATATTAATCTTCTCAGAACCTTACCCTGAGGTAAGACTACTCATATTAGATAAAAATTTGCTTGAATCTTAAATTACTTTTTGTTTCTTAAACAAAGACATTCTCTATAAGCATAACAAATAAAATTTGAATTAAATTACAACTATATGTTCATGTAAGCTGGCGCCCTGAGAATAAAGAAGAAAAATAGGATAAAAAGATGAAGAAGTGAAGCAGACTAAGTAAATACAGGTAAGAAAATTACCATATCACAAGAATTTATAACAACATATTTATTAATTTAGTTAATAGGTAAATAATTAAGTTCTGTAGAGCTTTGAGAATTTTTATATTTACAGCAAATGGATCGCACTGCATTACAAGTAACTTTGTGGAAGGTAATAATTCTATCACTTCAGTTAATATTAATAAAATCAGTCTTTAAGTTATCTGTCAATGGAACATTGTTCAAAATTTTATATGCTATTTCAGAAAAGTATATATTAAAGTCTTCTGCGTTCAACGTTTCGGTAGGAGTAGAAATAATCCTATTGTTTGGAGTATAATTGTTTTTTTTAAATGACACTCACTGATTTTGATTTAATTCAAAAGATTGGTCCATTTACGACCATACAAAATATAAAATTTACAATTCGCCCGTTTTGAGAAAAAATATATCAGCAATATTTTTGTTTTCCCCCCTCGAATAAAAACAAAAACCGGAGATTTGTGTCAATGAATTTACACAAACATTTTGAAACAGTTTTAATCGTATTGTACGTTTGTTAACAAAGGTATGTGGATCAGAACTAGGCTTTATAAACAGCTGAAAAGAAAATATATGAAATATATGTACCAAAAAATTTTCATTTCTATCCAACATGTTCAAGAAAATTTAAATGATTTTGGTTTGCTTTCTCAGTCCACATTTACCTAACGCAGCCTACTGTTTTGTAATTCAACTACATCTAATGACAAGAACACTAACAACACAGCCCCACAAAAAAAAAGTGGCAGGTCTGAAAGACTTAACCATATGGTATTGGGCTCGCTGAATCCGAATCTGGTGTCCGTTTGACACGATTAGCTCTGGAATGTAGAAAATCAATTGTCAACAAAATAAATCTACATATCTATAAGTTTTTGGGGTTGCCGAATCCGAATCTGATGTCCGTTTGAAGCGTTCAGGTCTATTAAATACTTTCTAATAGAAAAAGATCAATGAAAATACGAAAGATATTTATACAAATATTTTGGTTTTAAACCTAAGTGAAAAATTTGATTGGGTTTGAGCAGAGAGAAAGGTTTCAACAAGATATTAAAGACGGGAGAAAGAAGGGTAGTAATGAAACTATCACTGATATTGCTAGTGATACTAGTGATAACGAATGTATTCCATATCACGTTGTGAAAAAGACAGGAACAATATAAAAAAAAAGTAAATGATGTTCGAGATTTGGGCCTGGCAGAGAATGGAGCAGAGTTCCTAATATCATGAACAAAAAAAATATTAAGCAAGCCGGAAAAGTGAAAGTTTTTTACTATCAGTACAGAAATAAAAAATATTTTTCTAACATTGAAGAATTTTCCTTGGGTTACTACAATGATATTGTTGGATGAATCACTTCAAACATGGATGTTATAAACCTAACGCACATTGAAACAAGAGTGCCATAATTTGAAGATAGTCTTACATAGAATACGAACAACATAAATGGCTCTACATTTGGCCTTAAACTGAACTTAAACCAGATCTGATCGAGTCAAACGGACACCAGATTCGGATTCAGGGACCCCAAAACCATATGAACCCCATGGTCTTGTCTTTCGGACCTGCCACTTTTTTTTTGTGGGGCTTTGTAATTAAAGAAGGCTATTATACCCAATCAAAAATAAAAAAATGATCTGGATTCCAACCGTTCCCGCAAACCTAGCATACAACAAAAGATTATGTAAGAAATTCCTTTCGGATTCTCTCTTTATAAAGGAAGCCCTCTCAAAATCCAAGGGGACTAAATTTTTTTACCGCCTCGTAGGCGTCAGGATTTCCGACTGGCAACACCGAAGCTCACCTGAAGCGTCTCACATCCACAGGTGTGGGCCACACGCCTCGAGTCTCGCATCGACTCTTATGATTGTATGTTTTGTTATGTTAAATAAACATTAGTCACTTTAATTAAACTGGTACGGGATATGCAAATGAGTCCCGAGATCTGGAATTCGGGTGAGGAATAACGGGGAGGTGTGGGCCAAATTAAGTTATGATAAATGCCGCATGTCTGTCTACTCGGTCAAATTATTAATGTCTGATACTCATGATAAGGTTCGATATTGTTTTTTAACAGCCACCGGCCGGTGCTACCTATTTAATTTTATCTACGGATTTTAAGGTTTAATCTTGATTTTAATGTGGCTTGTTTTTATTCATGAGGTTTGATTGAGATTGTTATTAAATAATTGAGGTCATTAATTAAAGATATGAGGCCTCGAATGCGCTTCGACACGAATGCGCGAGTTGGTGTGGCCGAGCGTCCGAGTGTTTGTTCAGTTTAATAGATTTGGACCACCTATATACTCGTACACTCAACGAGGCTCTAGACCACGGACTAGCCCACTTAAGATCCGTCAGTCCCTTACCGAACGGTTGGCACCAGGCGCAACAGCGCCCTCGACGACGGCGCAAAGAAACATCGTCAGTGGCGGCATTTTCAAATTTATATGTTTACATTTTATACATCATTTATACGCAATATGTTAGTCTAAATGGAAATGAGTCAGGCACAAACTATCAAAGCAAATATATGACATGTATATTTTATTGTAACAAAATGTTCCGTTGAGTAAAAAAAAAGTTTGATTTATATCTGCCAAATGCAACTGATATTTGTATTTTTTATACTTTGAAATCGCAAAAGAAAATTTCCTGAAGCTTTTGTCTTTACCAATTTTCCCTAGATCGAAAGGTAAACAAGACAAAACAGGTAAAATGTCATGTGAACGACCCTGTACCTGCAGCAGCAGAATAATAATTTTATTTCAAGAACTAGATATATCTACTCAGTCAATATAACTATTTATAAAGAATTCATAAATATGCTTATTTTGGTAATTAATTTCATATATTAAGAATGCGGCTATAAAACCACTAAGAAGAATATAGATTATCTTATTAATCCTTTTTTTTTTTAATAAATAATGTCACGAACTATAAATCACTCACGTTCACTTAACATTCTTCTCGTTTTGCTAATAAAATACGTCTCTTTATTGGTGTCAAAACTTTTATTATCATCATGGCAAGATTGTTAATTCAAATTAGTAGTTACACTACACTTACGAGTGATGTCCGCTAATAAAATTTTATTATACGTCACATAATAGCCACTTAGAATGTTAAAAAATGTCGACGCTAACATCTTGTACCACTTTAATCGTTGACTTGCATTTAGTGAGAACTACAATGACATTTTATTTTTGAAACATTAGAATTTCAAGTATATAGAGGTCATGAATGGAATGGTTACTACTCCAAATGTGGGAAAGGTATCCCTGAATCAACGTTTTCCACTGACAGACCGATATAAGGCTAGGGGTCAATAATTCCTTTACTACTATAAATTTTGTTTACTTAGTGTTCCTAAGTTTGGTTTGGGTACATCATTTTTAAAGGAATTTTCTGTCATTACAAAATTCGAAAAATTTGTATACTACAGGGTGTTTCTGAAATAAGAGCAATCCTTGAAAAGGGGATAAAGGACACGAAAATGAGCAACTTTTATTAAGCAATTGATGGTCCAAAACGCTTCTGTTTTCGGAGAAAATAATTAAGAAAATTAACCATAAATATAAGCCGACCCTGTGCATCTTGTGCACGTGCGTTGTCTGTTGCAGTATTACTCATTTTTTCCAACATAAAATTTAAACCGTCAAAACCACCATCAGCGCCTTTTTCAATTTACCATTTACAAGGAACGAACTTATTTGAGAAACACGCTGTATAAATATGCTTTTGAAAAATACACAATTCCACACAACGATTATTTTAAATAATTTTATCTGTTTCAACATAGTATTTTCGTTTAAATATACAAGGTGTATATTATTTCTATCCCCAAAGAATATTTAATTACAAACAAATAATTTAACAATATGTTTCTCAGTGTAGTAAATACATCCAAGCGAAAAATCCCAGCTGCGATAGTAGTACTTATTAGTACAATGTTTTCAGTATAACGCTGAAACTTTCTATTCGAACAGTAATGTTATACCGTCGACTCACCCTGTAGGAATTATCTGAACAATCATAAAAGAAGATTGGGTTCCCTCCGATCCGAGCTGACTGGCCGACCACACCTTATTCATAAAAAGTAGCAGAGGAAAAAATGGATATTATTAAGATGATACCTGTAAGCGCACAGTAGCAGCCATTGGTGCATACCACGGCGTTCTAAATAGTATTTTGTGGCCTCCTTTTTTAATTTCCAGATTATAATGGGTTGCTTGTATACCATTCATTGATGGGATCTCTCTAGAGTTGATGGGTATAAGTATAGCGGCACCACAGATACAATTTTACATGACAATAATGATTTCATTCGCATCACAAATTACCTTCAAATGAAGCCTGGATTATTTTTGTGAGCGTCGTTAACGTCTAGCGATATACGGGGTGCCATTAAATGAAATATCACAAGTCCATAGACTAAAATTTTATGTTGGACAAATGCAAAAGTGGAGATTTAAACAGTTGCACTTATAGGCCAGTAATTCCGTTGGTTTTCAACGAATCTTGACGATTTTTTTTAACTTAAAGCTCTTTTCATAAGCTTTAAAATATGTAATAATATATAAGTATATCACGCGCGTGCGTCGTATATTTCATTTTGCAACTAAGGCTAAAAAATAAAAAACTTTCCAGGTTGCAAATTTGAAATTAAAAAAAAATGATAGATTTCAATGTATTATTATGAAATCTACCATGAAAAAAATCAGTGCGATTGTGGAAGATGCTCGGGATCGTCCAGACTAATAATTAGTTAATTTGATTATAAGGTCATAACTTGTAAATTATTCAACTTACCGATTCCAGATTTCGTGTGAGTTACTAGACAGTGATAAGGAATGAGAGGATGCGATGCCGAAACGTTCTGGTAATAATAACGCAGTTTATAAATGTTTGATTTAAAAGTCATAAATAAACTTCTTCTGTTTATAGCTTTTGATCTAATCAATATTTCTTGACGCTCGAGGGCTAGTGCTTAGGTCTTTTGGAGACGAATAAAAAGTACTTTACTGTTTTCTCGTGGAAATGAACGAAAAACAGTGAATTTACGTTGAAATAATAAAATTAACCAGCCTGTAACAGTATTCCCCCCATTTTTATGACTGTGGAAACTAATACAGGGTGGTCGCGATGTAATGGGCCAAAATTCATGACTATTTCCTGACGTGAAAATATTGCGATTTAGACAAACACACCTTAGTCCAAAAGTTGATACTTACAGAGATACAGGGTGTTTAATGCAAAATATTATTTTAGTTTTTTCTTATTTATTTCATAGTAAATGCTCATATCGAGATGAAATTTTGGTGTTAGGGGTTTTCTGGGGCGAGAGATTGAAATATATCCATGGTTTGCTTGTAGCTCATAGAGATCAACACCTGCGCTAGGTCGAATGCGTTGAAAACGACAGAACTTTTTTATATTTCAAAAATCTAATTCTCAGGTAGCAAATTCTGATTTTACAACTTCTTTTACACAAAAAAGCTATACTTTTTGATAGTCGCTATCTTGCACCATTCTCGTAAAATTTGCCATTGAAAATTCCAATGTATTTGCATTCANGTGCGATTGTGGAAGATCCTCGGGATCGTCCAGACTAATAATTAGTTCATTTGTTTATAAGGGCATAACTTGTAAACTATTCAACTTACCGATTCCAGATTTCGTGTGAGTTATTAGTGACAGTGATAAGGAATGAGAGGATGCGATGCCAAAACGTTCTGGTAATAATAACGCAGTTTATAAATGTTTGATTTAAAAGTCATAAATAACCTTTTTCTGTTTATAGCTTTTGATCTAATCAATATTTCTTGACGCTCGAGGGCTAGTGCTTAGGTCTTTTGGAGACGAATAATAAGTACTTTACTGTTTTCTCGTGGAAATGAACGAAAAATAGTTATAAGCAAAAAACGTGAATTTACGTTAAAATAATAAAATTAACCAGCTTGTAAACAATCTTCCCCCCATTTTTATGACTGTGGAAACTAATATGTTATTGTGCATAATATTTAGCATCTATAGTGATAAATTCAGCTTGTCGAAACGAAAAGTCGCAAAATGGTCATATCCCAGCTTTTTTTCCTGTCTAATTAATGTGGTTAAGAAAAGAATTCATTAATGTCACGAACATAGTCAAAGGAGAATTCAAACCATGTTTTATAAACTTGAATTTATTTTTCATGTAAAAATGAGCTTTGATAAAGTAGAGAGATAAATACATCGATGTTGATTTATTCTCGATGTAGGTATTCCATCTCGTGTAATTACTTGCCTTTAATAGATATATGAAACCTCAACCTGCAACAACTATAATGGGAATACTTTCAAATACATAAAAATCCCTGTTCTTAATATGATATTTGCAACTTTTTGTCCCAAAAAGAAAAATTCAATTTAAATACGATAATTTATATACCTGACAACTTCACACCGTCCCTAATGAGAGAACAAAAAGTTAATCAATAGTGGATTATTTCTTGTTGCAAACCGAATGGTAAAAAGTATACATATTTTAATCTATACCTAATTATTAGATTAATTATGCTTGATTATAGAGGTATATCCATTAAACTGTCATGGAGTAGAGTCCTTGGAAACGGGATTCATATAATTATCATAATA
Organism: Anoplophora glabripennis; assembly: GCF_000390285.2. Taxonomy (NCBI): domain Eukaryota; kingdom Metazoa; phylum Arthropoda; class Insecta; order Coleoptera; family Cerambycidae; genus Anoplophora; species Anoplophora glabripennis. The sequence goes on from NW_019416245.1 coordinate 296,060, forward strand.
TCCAGAGAAAAACTTAATTATACACATGAAGGTCACTGAAAAATGGTATTACAGAAGCACGTAACGAAACATTCGAAGATACAGTTATTGTATCTTAATGTTCTTATTTTAATAATATGTCGATATAAAGGACCAAGTCAAAAAAGGAGTATTTGTAAATTTAATTACATGAGAATAATTAACGTGAAATAAAAAATTCAAGACATGGAAGTAGCTTGCATCATATTTGGAGATACAACCACTGAACACTTAATAAGACTTTAAATAATTGACTTTGCGAGCAAGCGTTGTTTTGATGTGAGTGTCTTTTGTCCCCCACCGTTTACTAGATTCTGGATGATCTCTATACAATCAGCCATTTCTGGAACAACATATAAACTGTCGAACGACCGAGGCATCGACTTGAATCTAATAATAAATAAATACTAACACGCGGGTCACACACGCTGCGCTCATTATAAAATTATTAAAGAATGACAATTTACGAACAGGAAGACGTATTTTGTACGGTTTTTAACCCGTAATCATAAGCGCATTACCTTATAGTGGCTGGGATCGTAATTATAACCATATGTCCGATGACCGAGTGTCGTTATTATTAAGTCTGGGAAATCGACAATTAAAAAAAATTAACAGAGCCGCTTCTATTGTGTGAGGGCCCCCTGAAAAATACACCAGTCCTGTTTGCAATTCCTGGCCTGTATAATGAAAACATAATTGTGTGGTTAAAATCCAATTTCTTGTAATTAAAATCGAGTTTAAGATCCAATACAAGTTTAATTACCAAGTATTTTTTAATAACCTTTAAATGCAAGGAGTAGTTGGTGTTTTGGACGTATTTTTTAGCAGTTTTAAGAATACTATGACTCTTAAATTCTATACAAGACGTGTGAAATTAATTCATTTATTAATTTTTTTTATAAAATTTAATTGTAAAGTAACATGCCACAAGATTTTTTGAAATGCTACATTTTCTATCTACATTATAACCAACGGTAATAATTTCGTTGTGCGCCAATGAAGAATTTCATCCACCTATATCTAATTGAAACAAAAGACAATCACTTAGATCTGTCACAAACAATACAACTTAAGACTACCGGCATAGAGAAAACAATAGAATTTAATATTGAAGTGTTAGATATCGATTAGAAACAATAAGGGACCGAGGACTCAACCTTGAGGGACCCCAGAAGCAGCGTTGATATTTATTGAGCGAAAACCATGATTAACTGTAAGTTTTCTCTGTGATAAATTAGTAAACTATTGAAGAAATAAAAGTTTGGTTAACAAATATTTCCAGGAGAAAATTAGAAGTAATAAACACATAAGGTTTAATACGTTTATTTCTATCTCTCTGGGAGAATGTGTTACATTTTGTCAAAATTGACATCAGCATCATACATTTTCCCTGCCGAGTATCAATTTTTCGCATGTTTGATGATGGTTTTTGATTACCTATATGAACAATTAAAAAGCTTTAGTAGCAATTTGGAAAAAATATAATATTCAATATGCGTAGATCAAACAAATACTACAAATTTTAATTACATATGTATAGGATGTGGTCCTTCAATATGTTCCTCGAATAAATTGTGTAATTCTTCATATGTATTTAACTTAAGCAAATAAAAATCTTATAAACTTTGTTGTAAGCAGCTTAGTTTTCGAGATAAATGTTGTTATGATTTTCGAAATATCGTGAAATAAGTAAAATATTCCTGAATTTATAATTTATTTGAAAAATCTATTTAATTCGAAAATATAGTAATTTTTTTAATCGAGTTATTATTTTTTAGTCTAAAGTAAATGTACCACGCAGTTAAACAAATCGAAAATCCTAATTTAGCCATACCCATATACAGGTCTGGTCGAACTAAACGTGGAAGGTGGTAGAAATATATACACCCAGTTGAAGAATGCGCGCGCGGGCAAACGGCGCACAAATACAGCCGCACTGGGCAACCGGCCATAAATTTCAGTTGTTGACAAATTGCCTAGCAGTATAGTGCAGCAATGCGGAATTATTTTATTGACTATGTTTATTTAATAACCTTTCTAACATAAGCTAACAAGTTTTCCTCATCCTTTCCGGGCAAGGATATGTTCATACCTTCCCGTTGGTTGACGAGCAGTAATATATTTTAATGAAAATGTAAATGTTTTTGGATATATCATAACCAAAACTTACCATCAATATAATAAAATTGTTAGAGGACATAAATAATTAAAATATGTTGTTGGCCAAATGANCCTTTTTGTGTAAAAGAAGTTGTAAAATCAGAATTTGCTACCTGAGAATTAGATTTTTGAAAGATAAAAAAGTTCTGTCGTTTTCAACGCATTCGACCTAGCGCAGGTGGCGCTCTCTATAAGCTACAAGCAAACCATGGATATATTTCAATCTCTCGCCCCAGAAAACCCCTAACACCAAAATTTCATCTCGATATGAGCATCTATTATGAAATAAATAAGAAAAAACTAAAATAATATTTTGCATTAAACACCCTGTATCTCTGTATCAACTTTTGGATTAAGGTGAGTTTGTCTAAATCGCAATATTTTCACGTCAGGAATCTAGTAATGAATTTTGGCCCATTACATCGCGACCACCCTGTATATTATTGTGCATAATATATAGTATCTATAGTGATAAATTCGGCTTGTCGAAACGAAAAGTCGCGAAATGGTCATCCCCCGAGCTCTCTTTCCTGGCTAATTAATGTGGTTAAAAAAAAAACAACTCATTAATGTCACGAAAATAGTCAAAGAAGAATTCAAACCATGTTTTATAAACTCGAATTTTCCATGTAAAAATGAGCTTTGATAAAGTAGAGAGATAAATACATCGATGTTGATTTATTCTCGATGTAGGTATTCCATCTCGTGTAATTACTTGCCTTTAATAGATATATGAAACCTCAACCTGCAACAACTATAATGGGAATACTTTCAAATACATAAAAATCCCTGTTCTTGATATGATATTTGCAACTTTTTGTCCCAAAAAGAAAAATTCAATTTAAATACGATAATTTATATACCTGACAACTTCACACCGTCCCTAATGAGAGAACAAAAAGTTAATCAATAGTGGATTATTTCTTGTTGCAAACCGAATGGTAAAAAGTATACATATTTTAATCTATACCTAATTATTAGATTAATTATGCTTGATTATAGAGGTATATCCATTAAACTGTCATGGAGTAGAGTCCTTGGAAACGGGATTCATATAATTATCATAATATCCAGAGAAAAACTTAATTATACACATGAAGGTCACTGAAAAATGGTATTACAGAAGCACGTAACGAAACATTCGAAGATACAGTTATTGTATCTTAATGTTCTTATTTTAATAATATGTCGATATAAAGGACCAAGTCAAAAAAGGAGTATTTGTAAATTTAATTACATGAGAATAATTAACGTGAAATAAAAAATTCAAGACATGGAAGTAGCTTGCATCATATTTGGAGATACAACCACTGAACACTTAATAAGACTTTAAATAATTGACTTTGCGAGCAAGCGTTGTTTTGATGTGAGTGTCTTTTGTACCCCACCGATTACTAGATTCTGGATGATCTCTATACAATCAGCCATTTCTGGAACAACATATAAACTGTCGAACGACCGAGGCATCGACTTGAATCTAATAATAAATAAATACTAACACGCGGGTCACACACGCTGCGCTCATTATAAAATTATTAAAGAATGACAATTTACGAACAGGAAGACGTATTTTGTACGGTTTTTAACCCGTAATCATAAGCGCATTACCTTATAGTGGCTGGGATCGTAATTATAACCATATGTCCGATGACCGAGTGTCGTTATTATTAAGTCTGGGAAATCGACAATTAAAAAAAATTAACAGAGCCGCTTCTATTGTGTGAGGCCCCCCTGAAAAATACACCAGTCCTGTTTGCAATTCCTGGCCTGTATAATGAAAACATAATTACGTGTGGTTAAAATCCAATTTCTTGTAATTAAAATCGAGTTTAAGATCCAATACAGGTTTAATTACCAAGTATTTTTTAATAACCTTTAAATGCAAGGAGTAGTTGGTGTTTTGGACGTATTTTTTAGCAGTTTTAAGTAGTGCTGGCAAAAACCGGAAAAAAGTGAAACCGGTTAACCGGGTTCCGTAAAAACCGATTTCAGATAAAACCGGTTATTCGAATAGTTGCTAAAACCGGTTATTCGAATAACCCGTTACTTCAATCGCCAAAACCGGATATCTGAAAATCGGTGCTTTACAAAAACAGACCCGGAGAAATTGTCTAAAAAAAAAGGTCTTTACAAAAATCTGGAAGTCAAATTCGTTTACGAAGAAATCGATCTCCAAAAAAAAAGGTCAATTGTAATCGGACAAATCGATGTCTAAAAAAAAAGGAAGTAGATCATCGAATAGTCGGTTATTTGAATAATCGGATATTTGAAGATTCGAATAACCGAATAACCGGTTTTCGGATACTTGAAGATTCGAATAACCGAATAACCGGTTTTCGGATTTCATAAAAATCCGAATTATCCGAAACCGGTTAACCGACTATCCAAAAAACCGATTTCAGTTGCCAGCACTAGTTTTAAGAATACTATGACTCTTAAATTCTATACAAGACGTGTGAAATTAATTCATTTATTAATTTTTTTTATAAAATTTAATTGTAAAGTAACATGCCACAAGATTTTTTGAAATGCTACATTTTCTATCTACATTATAACCAACGGTAATAATTTCGTTGTGCGCCAATGAAGAATTTCATCTACCTATATCTAATTGAAACAAAAGACAATCTCTTAGATCTGTCACAAACAATACAACTTAAGACTACCGGCATAGAGAAAACAATAGAATTTAAGATTGAAGTGTTAGATATCGATTAGAAACAATAAGGGACCGAGGACTCAACCTTGAGGGACCCCAGAAGCAGCGTTGATATTTATTGAGCGAAAACCATGATTAACTGTAAGTTTTCTCTGTGATAAATTAGTAAACTATTGAAGAAATAAAAGTTTGGTTAACAAATATTTCCAGGAGAAAATTAGAAGTAATAAACACATAAGGTTTAATACGTTTATTTCTATCTCTCTGGGAGAAAGTGTTACATTTTCAATGTGATCTTTTGTCAAAATTGACATCAGCATCATAAATTTTCCCTGCCGAGTGTCAATTTTTCGCATGTTTGATGATGGTTTTTGATTACCTATATGAACAATTAAAAAGCTTTAGTAGCAATTTGGAAAAAATATAATATTCAATATGCGTAGATCAAACAAATACTACAAATTTTAATTACATATGTACAGGATGTGGTCCTTCAATATGTTCCTCGAATAAATTGTGTAATTCTTCATATGTATTTAACTTAAGCAAATAAAAATCTTATAAACTTTGTTGTAAGCAGCTTAGTTTTCGAGATAAATGTTGTTATGATTTTCGAAATATCGTGAAATAAATAAAACATTCCTGAATTTATAATTTATTTGAAAGATCCATTTAATTCGAAATTGCAGTATTTTTTTTAATCGAGTTATTATTTTTTAGTCTAAAGTAACTGTACCACGCAGTTAAACAAATCGAAAATCCTAATTTAGCCATACCCATATACAGGTCTGGTCGAACTAAACGTGGAAGGTGGTAGAAATATATACACCCAGTTGAAGAATACGCGCGCGGGCAAACGGCGCACAAATACAGCCGCACTGGGCAACCGGCCATAAATTTCAGTGGTTGACAAATTGCCTAGCAGTATAGTGCAGCAATGCGGAATTATTTTATTGACTATGTTTATTTAATAACCTTTCTAACATAAGCTAACAAGTTTTCCTCATCCTTTCCGGGCAAGGATATGTTCATACCTTCCCGTTGGTTGACGAGCAGTAATATATTTTAATGAAAATGTAAAAGTTTTTGGATATATCATAACCAAAACTTACCATCAATATAATAAAATTGTTAGAGGACATAAATAATTAAAATATGTTGTTGGCCAAATGAACTACAAAAATTTTTTGCTTTAAAAAATCTAAAGATAAGAAACTTTATCGGAACATGCTTAGGGACCACCCTGTATACTGTGGATTTCAATGTTCGAACTCCACAGCAGAGTTATTAAATATAACAACGTAACACATACAATCCTTTAACAATAATATGATATCGCGGAGTCGATTAGAGTAAATATTGATAACTGACAGTTACAATTTGTAAATCCATTGTTGGCAATATTAAAGCAGATATTATTGAGAGTTTTTATTAAAATTGTAACAATCGAAACCCCATACGCATCCCGAGGACTTTGTGCAGCTTACAAAAACACGGTTCAATCTCTCTGTTTAATTGTGTATTAAACTTGCGTAACGACGGTTCTATCCTACCATGTCTAAAGCGGTGATTCTTATTATTTTAATCACTTCGCGCGGCAATCTCGGAGTTTTTATCCAAAAAATTCTAGCTTAATACCCCGCAGCGGAAGGCAATAATTAGTTATTAAAGAATCCAATTCAGGTCCCGCCATATCGAATTTGAATTTTATTTCATTTCGGGGAAAATTAATTATTTTTACCTGATGCGGCGTAAAACGGCGCGGACAATTAACACGAAAGGACTGTAAAAAAGGATTCTGTTTAGCGTTCTCATGATGGCTTGTTTAATTTGGTTCGATGGGTAGCCAACGTTTCGAATTTCGTCTGCAGGTTCCCATCTACAGGATCGCTTATTCGAATATACCAAAAATAAAATCGAGGGATAAATTAAAAAAATATATGCGCGATTATCAAGTTTGTCTAATAGGCAAATCAGATGTGCTGTGATCACACTTGATCAGTGTTTCATGAATTTTGATCCCCAATTTTTTCTGATACATTACGACGTCACAATCTTCTTTAGGAGTAAAGGTTGACATTGTTACAATTTTGCATCACAATCTTATCTAGAACTCTATAACATTGGAGCTACCGTGCATTTTCAAAATCTTCATCTGAAGTTGTAATATTAACGCTATTAATGTTTTATAGCATCTGATAAAGTTTCATTTATCGACAGTAATACCTTAATATTATTTATTATAAAAAGAAAATTAATTAGTTCTTTTCCATTTCATGAAAAATTAAAAGAATTATCAATTCATCAGCGACAGAGTCAGTATTAGAATTCTGGTTAAAGAAATATGGCTTTTAAAGGGGAGAACTTAATTCCTGTAGATATGGTAAACATAGAAAAAGTTATTTGGGTTATATTTGTAATTCTTACATTTAAAATTATACCTGTCGTATTTTAACCGAGATACCAGTAATACTTTGGGGAAATGGGTACAAATTTTGCCATGATATATGTAAAGCTTAAATGGAAATCAATTTTTTCATATGTGGATCCTAAATCAAAATTCAGAGATCCCATATTTCTTGAGCTGATCACTAAAAGTAGCTGGAAAACATTAAATTTAAAAGGCATTCGTACTTCAGGATTTATGTCATTATCCAACCTTTCTACAAGACCAAGTAAATAAATTAAAACAAGAAAGTCTTCTAGAGATTGCAAATATTTTTAAAAATATAATTTTTTCTTAACTGAAAGGCTTGTAAAAGAAAAGTGTGTTAAAATATTTACCTAACTTACGTTTCCATCACTGACAAAAGTCAGTATTATGTCTAGCTACGTATTTAGTTAATATTTCTTGTATTAACAAAAGAAAAATTAAAACTTTCTTTTCTCGGGATTGACTGATGACAACTGACAGTTTTATCTCCATTAAGGTTTAAATTTAACACAAATGATCGAAATGGCCTCTAAAAACTGATTTCTGATTTAATGGCTATGATCTCTTTGGAAACATACAAGATTATCTGAGAGATAGTGTTTCTGATGACATTGCTTACTTTTCAGTACATTCGGCTGTTACATGAACAGAAACTCTTAATACAATGCATATAGAACAATTTTTGATCACATGACAAAATTTCGTCCAAGTTTCGAATATTCAAAACGTCGATAAAATAACTTCTGGTTGCGGCTTTCATCCACATACATGAACTAAACTTTTCCGCGCCTATTGCCGATGTCTCAGAGGTCTCAGCGGTATCCCGCGAATATTAAATTAAAATTAAGAGAAAAACTGCTCGTTAAATTATTCATCGTCGGCGATTTTGTCGCTTTTTTCCTCTATTCCCGGAGAACTTAGTAGTCCGGTCGCATTCCGTTGTCTAACAACTGATAGCAGAGTGTCCGCGAATTAGCATTAATGCGGCTCGAGTGTGTACCATTCCGACAGTGCCTTTTGTGTACGTTAGTTATTGCGATCTGGAAGATGGATGCGATGAATTAATGCAGAATCCGCCGGTTTCATTTGTGTCTGAGCCTGCTCGATTCTCATTAAATGTCCAAATAGTTACCGGCCGCAGCAAAAAATGCCCATGCATAATTCTATAAGTACGGGGGGATTATTAAATCGGGGAGACGGCCCGTATAAGCGAAATAAAAGAAAACGACCGGATCCTGCTGTTGGCAGGTACATCAGCTCCGAAATTTTATTCAGGAAGCTAGGTATTAGCATTACGAATTCGTAAAAAAAAGATGTATGTAAATATTAAGGTAAAGTAAAGATATTGAATCAGGGAAAATTGAAATTTAAATTATTAAATAACGTTGCAAACCTTATATAGTTAAACTATATCCTCTTCTTTTGTCCAAAACTATCCTCTCCCTTTTTGGTCCAAATCCTCTCTTTTCCAAAACTATATTCTCTCTTGTCCAAAACTATTCTCTCCCTTTTGTACAAACTATCCCCTCTTTTGTCCAAACTACTCTCTTTTGTCCAAAACTATCCTTTCCCTTTTTTTGTCCAAATCTCTCATTGTCTAAACTATCCACTCTCTTGTTCAAACTACCCTCATTCTTTTGTACAAACTATCCTCCCTTTTGTCCAAACTACTCCTCTCTTTTGTCCAAAACTATCCTCTTCTTTTGACTAAAGCTATCATCTCCCTTTTTTTGTCCAAATCCTATCTCTTTATTGTTCAAAACTATTCCCTCTATTGTCCAAAATTATCCTCTCCTTTTTGTTCAAACGATCCTCTCTTTGCTCAAACTACTTTTCTCTTTTGTCCAAAACTAAACTCTTCTTTTTTTGTCCAAATCCTCTATCTTTATTGTTAAAAACTAACCTCTCTCTTTTGTGCATACTTTGCTCTCTTTTGTCCAAACTACTTCTCTCTTTTGTCCAAAACTATCCTCTTCTTTTGTTCAAAACTATATCCACTTCTTTTGTCCAAGAGTTATGTTACAGATATTAGAAATAAGGAGAAGTTTCTTTAAAGGCTTACATTATTTAAACAATCCAGTACGTCAGGTGAGTGTAATTACTCTGAGAGAAAAATCTTACTGGAAAGAAGTAGTAAGCAAACTGATATACCTACGTAATTGTGAAAACAATAATTCACATTTATAACATTTGAAATGTTTGCTTTCCTGAATTTAATAATTATTTACGAACAAATAAATCTACCTAAAAATATTTAAATTGCTTTTTAATTATTTTTTCATAATTAAATAATCAGTATTTCTTAAATTAAATAAAAGCCTTATACTCGTTAGTTCCAAAGAAGTCTTTAATTCGACAAATACAAATATATGATTTAATTGATTTTAATAAATTTTATTTCTCCCAATTAGATCAATCAAATATATGCACAATTCTATTTGAGCATTTAAGAAAACTTTTAGAATGAACTTGTATTACCTCCAAAGAGACTAAAAATTACCATATCGATAACTTAATAAGGAAAAATTAAACTGCCAAGAAGACAACTGAGATACTGGAGGTAAAAAAATCGAAACTAACTATTGAAAAATTTCAAAGTAAGACATTCACAATAAGTAAAAACTGAGCTATGTCAAAAATAAAATAAAGCTCCTCATTATTTCTAAAGAAAATAATGACTATTGTCGAAATATCGAGAATTAAAAGCTACAAACCACAGACTTTCATATCGTTTAATAGGTATTATTCAAAAGTACGTTTCGTTTTACTATGCTTAACGTTATTAAAAAACAGTGGCGCGTGCGGAAAAAAGACAACACACAGTATACTAAAGTAAGTGTATCATCCAAGCCAACAAAAACGACACTTATAATAGCACCCATTCTTGACATGACAATTAAAACCATTTATTAACTTTTTACCGGTTTTTCCCGACTGCAGATATATCGGCATCGTCCGCAACTGATTAAAATCAGCATTCCCATCTCTCTTAAGAATCTCAAAAATATCCACGGAGCCGCAGAAAAAGCTGTAGCAAATGCAATTTTAATTAAAAATTCCCACTGAAAATTACTCAACCTTAAAAACACTTTGCGGTATGTTTTGGCGCACCACAATAAATGGAATCGGCATAAATTACAAGGCTGTGGTACATAATTATTGTAGGGATTGCTTTATTTGTATTTAAAATTGTTTTACCAGTGATTAATGGCAAACATGACCTGATTTCTTATGTTCGGGTGAAATATAGCTTCCGTTAATATATTACCGAATCAGAACGTTGTAGATTTTTCCCTGGCCCGCTCATTTCAAACATCATTGATCATAGGCTGGACTTCATTATGTTCTCCATGTTATTTTACTTTATGGAACTATATCGACGAAATTTCAACGTACTAGATTCCCGCAGCTTTTTCAGGTTCTGGACTGAATATACCAGCCCGCAGAATTAAATATTCATAAATTCAAATAAAAATTGTCTTTTCAGTGATTAAGTTTAAAAACATTTACAAATAAAGGAGACGCGTGTTCGTTTAAAAGAGCACTGAATTAAAAAAAATAGCAAATATTTTATTTCCGATTTGAATTTGAATTTACAACATAGCCTAGTAGAAATTTTTTACGCGCAGTCGCATAAGGCCCTATACACACTTCTTTTTGTAATCGTTTGAAAACCAGAAATAATAATGCATATACAGTAGCTGTACTGAAACCTGTTTACTTAATAGTACATCAGTATTAACAAGGCAATTAAAAGTATTACTAAATCTTTTAACGTTCGCAAATGCTAGTGATCAGCTCATCTAGCTGTTTATAGACCAAACTAGTACAATAAATCTACTGGAGTAATATTTTTCTGCCTACTTTTACGACCAAAACGTACCTTTTCGAGCCTTCTTGTTGTAAGAACTAAGTTGAAGCTATAAAATCAGGAATATAGTAAATATAAGGGACTGATCACATAAAAGTTCTGCCAAATAATCCTCCAAGGAATTTATTACAGTCCAAGTAGAAAAAGTTTTTATTGTAAATATATGCTAAATTAACTTAATTTATGGTAGTCATGAAAAAAAAGTAGGACACTGGCAGATCAAAGACCGTATAGAACAAATTTGCTGATGTCTGCCTTATTAATTTCATTGAAAGTAAATAATATTTGTTGATGAAAAATATTGTGAATTAACTTAAAATTGATAATCTAGTATGTAGTAAGTAAAATATGTTGAACTACCTACCAAGGTTTTCATTTTTTTTGGTTATGTACCTATGTCTTCTTACCCACGAAGATATAATTTTGTTATCACCTAAATATGTTGCTGATAAACAAAGTTATGTTATTATTCCTATAATACAGTGTGACCCATTTGTAAACCACCTTGTAATATCTTTATTTATTCTGCAACAAAAGTTAAATAATTATATTCTTGTCATTTCTACCAATCCATTACTTCTATGCTCTTTTCAATTCTTTTACACACGTTCGTAATCACTTTTTGTATTTGGTTTGGGGTAATTTCTGCACAGGCTCGCATTTTCTTAGCACGTAGTTCGTGTACAGTTTGTGGCCTTGATTTATATACTTTTTGTTTCAATAAACCCCAAATAAAAAATCTAATGGCGTCAAGCCCTGGGATCTCGGCGGCCACTCAATTAAAAGACTATTTCGTCCTATCCAACAATTCTCAAAATGTTCGTTTAAGTATTTTCTCACCGCAACAGCGTTATGAATAGAGCTACCATCTAATTCAAACTTCAAATCAAGAAGATTTCTTAAAGGCAAATAAAAACAATAAATAGAAATGTATCTATTTCTGAGGGATATTTTTGCAATATATTTGCGGATATTCTCATATTTCTGGAGATGTTACTTTTACATATTTGCATTTAACATCGGTATATCAAGCTTTGCCAGAACCGAATAACATGTTCTACATAACATTGGAGTACTTCATAGAATTTGTAATTACGATCTAAAATTAACGATGAATATTGTTAATAATAAGCAGCTCGATGTTTTTTGTTGTGCAGGAACAAAAACATATAAGAAAAGTATGAATAAGGATAAAGTACTTATTTCAGACATCCTGCTAAACTGATTTATTATGTAATGCTTGGATAGTTCCTGTCATGCCTCAGTGGACCGCAACAGTCTTTTTCACGGTCTTGTGAACCATGAAAAATTTTGGCGGTCACTGAACCGAAACACCATTTTAAAAATAGATATGTGCCAGGATAATTAAGTTCTAATCGCCAGATGATGACATCTTGGCTTACGAAACTTGTATCAAGAGACATGTTAGTGCTTTGAAGCTAATTGGTGTAGTGGGATTTCTGGAAAATTCGTCGACGTTTCGTCTTTTTAATGAGGCAGAAAATCCTGAAGATACCTCATGAAAAAGATGAAACATGAAAATTCAGAAGGTTGTTAAATTTTTCCTAATGATGGGGCCTTTTTCTTTTAATGTATATTTTCTTTCTCCAAAATTTTGGCCGAACTTCGATATGGTTCAGCTACAGCTATTGGATGTTGAAAAAACATTTGCATGACTACTTTAATTTTTATTTAACAAACATGCTTCCAGTCCAATCGGAGCAAAAGACTTTCTTACACTCCAAGCGACTATGAGGTGTTCTATAATCCGACCCTGGTGGTGGGTAATGATGCAAAATCGTGTGATTTTCATACAGACACCGCGGCAAAGCTCGTTATCGAGGCGGCTACGCCAGGACAGAGCAAGGCCAGCTTTCTCCGGCCGGCCCAGCCACGTCGTGATATCATCAATATCATAATTCCTTGCGTAAGACAGTAGCTGAGCCGCATAATAACCGAGGAACTCTCCCCAGAGAAGGACCATCTACAAGGTGGTTCGTTTAAAGTGGATCAATATGTTCTTTTCGAGGTTTCAGTAGATCTTGACCGAGTTTTTTACTCTGGAAAAACTTTCAGGAGCTTCCAATGTAAGTAGAAATTGTATTAAGGATTCGTTTGAAGATAATAGGGTAATAAGCACCAACACCGGTGGTGAATTTCTTAACAATTGCTACTTTTAAGTGAATACAGAAATAGCACTGTCAAAAAATTAAAAGTCCTACTCATGACTTTCATTTAAGAGCACACCACTGCTTATGGGAAAAGAAATAGGCATGTAAACCTTCAAAAGAAGGCAAAAGAACGTAATGTAAGACAGTGAGACGCTATGTGAACATCTGGATGACTCCAAAACGTAAAACTGTGTTAAGGTTTGATTTTTCAGATTCATTTATAGCAGGAAGAAAATACTAACTTGCAATGTCAGCAAAGCAAAGTTACAATAACGAAATTCTTTTCTTACAGTGAAAGTTAGCATTTTCTGCAGGTGATGAAAACCCCCAGTATTCTTAAAAAATAAGTCTTTACTGGTAAGTTAGCAAGGGAGAACTATAAGCCCAAAACTTGTTTCAGTGGAGTGTAAGACAGTGAAATTGAATCAAAAGGAGAATGGATACTAGCTAAAAACTCAGCTACAAGTAAGTCTTCGAGCAAGTCATTTATTCTAAAGGAATATTCATATAAAATTGTGTTACGGTGGAGACCAATTCAAAATAATATAGTTTGTAATAAGGACTATAGCACGTCTACCAAATTCTGTACACATAAGTAGATTCGTATCGCAGAAACATTGGATTTGAAAGATTTCGAAAGCTCCAGCCATATAGTCACCAGTACAAAGAAAAGAATGTGCGGACATTGGCAATAATATGAAGGGTCATAGTCATATAACAACGTCATAAAATATGTTAATAATATAACGGTAATACATGTCTTAAAAATCAAATAATAAAAAGTTACTACTATTCAAGCAAGTATAAGTGGTAAAACGAGATATATGCTTTCTTATGTCTCAGTTTAACCGGTGTTAAAAATAACATCTCATTGCAAAAGATAATGTTCAAAAAATTCATATTCATGGAGTTTGTTTTAAAATTATACCTTTAATCATCAATTTAAATAAATATTTATCTCTATTTAATGCATTTTTCAAGTCAGTTAGAGAGGAAATATGAGTCACTGACTTACCATATTGATACGATAAAACATTTTGAGAACCTCCGACTCCATCGATAGCTCTGCTTCAGTTTACAAGTGATGATATACGCCTATTGAGATATATTTTACATAAAGATGCTCAGCTAACTCGCAGTTTTCATCAGCTTTTCCATGCGTTATCATCAGGCCAATTAATTCATTTTAATTGTAGTGATGAGCCAAAGAAAACACAGTTCAATTAAATTAATAATTTTCACGGTAAAAGACAGAAATAGCACTGTCAAAAATAAAGGCGATATACAGAAAAAATTTAAAGTCCTATTCACGAGTTTCATTTAAGAGCATACCACTGCTTAAAAAAGGCAAAATTTAAATAAATATTTATCTCTATTTAATATCTTTTCCAGTCCGTTAAAGAGGAAATATGAGTCATCTACTGACTTACCATATTGATACGATAAAACATTTTGAGAATCTCTGACTCCATCGATAGCTCTGCTTCAGTTTGCAAGTGTTGATATATGCCTATTGAGATATATTTTACATAAAGATGCTCAGCTAACTCGCAGAATTTTATCAGCTTTTCCATTTTAATTGTAGTGATGAGCCAAGGAAAACACAGTTAAACTAAATTAATAATTTTCACGGTAAAAGACAGACGGTTCCATAATGAAAACTAAAGCAGAACTGATGATTAATTAAAATTGAATTAGCAATGTTTCTGTTCGCTTCATAAAATTCACCCCTTTTTCTGCGGTATGTATGTGACTCGGAAACGATTCCAGAGGTTCCCAATAAGTTTTCACAATTTCGACTGTTATTAATTTTTATCGTTTTGCAGTTTTAATAATTTTGAGTATTGAAACAACCTTTATACTTTCAGCAGCTGTCCATCCAATATCCGCCTTAAGTGAACCTCCTTGTATGAATACTGAATTAATTCAAATTTAAAACGACCCCGCGCGGTCACAGATGTAGTTCAGGCTGAATCGGAGATCGGAATTTAAATTAAACACCATTATATTGATGAAGAAGAAAAACTGGCGCAGTTTAAAAGAGAATACTGAGCCCGAGATAGGCCATTGTTATTCGGGTGTTGTGGTACTTCGTAGTAGGCTTGTTTTTAATGCGGGCAGACAGAAAGCCAAGTCAATTATTATCGGGGAGCGTAAACAAAATTTTTGACGCTGTTTCGTGGACGGCAATTTTGAAAATAATGCATATTGGAGGCATGTATGCTAGGATTAGATGCAACTTAAATTTTTATGAAGAAGAAAGTAAAAAAGAAAAGTTGATTTTTTATTTTAGAGGGTGTCCCGGTACTTGATAGATGAGGTCAAAATAATATCAGTTCTTCATATATTTTTTTTTCATACGGACCTTCGTTAACAAGTTACGGACCGTCAAAGGTGAAAAAAAAAGGTATTATTATTTACAGCCTCTAAACTATTAACTTTAGCACGACGCAAATTTGGTAATCGATAAAACATGCATACAGCTTGTTTTTGATGTAAGTGAAACTTCATTGTACTTAGAATGCCAGGGGCGGACTATGCGCAATGGATAACAACTCGCAATTTGCCTTATCAAAAATAAGTTTCCCGAAGAATTTGCCAGCGATAATACCCTCTTGGTTCAGGTCGGTAAAATTAACAGTTTAGGAAATATTTGTGGTTTTATGTCACAGTGTGCGCCTCCACCATTTTTTGTTTTTTTATTTTTAATTGGACATAATTACTATGTTAGAACCGTGCATATTTTTAAAATAACAGCCTAGAAAATCTTACTGCCTGTAATGTAACGATTAGGCGAGCGGTTCACCCCCAAAAAGATGCTTCTACTAAATGAAGGTAACCGACTAAATTTTTAAAACAAAAACCTACAGCATGAAACTTTTTTTATTTTATGAAGTGTATTTTTGTGATAATTTACATATTTTTTTATATTTTTCGGCGTGGTCGGTCAATTGCTATAAATAAAAAAGTTGTAAAAAAAAATTACTCGCCGAATGGCTTTGAAAACAGTTTTTTATTATAAAGTTGACCAAATTAAACACTTCTTGTTCTTTGACAAAAATTTGAAAAATGCTTCGTTGTAGATATTTACAATTTAATGTGAAAAAAGTGACGAAATCGACAAACTTACGGAATTTTATTAATTTAATTTTAAAAAAGCATAATATTCGGCAGATCGTTTACTTTAAGATAGATTTTTTTGGTATAAGTCAATTATTTTATTGAATATCTAAAGCGAGTAAAAAAAACAGTCTACAAATAGTGAAATTGTAACTCTAGATCCTTTGGACACATGGATGGAAAATCGAAAATGGTTGTTTGGATTTTAATTATTTCGAAGGAGAAACTGCGTTAGATATGCTTCAAAAATATTTTTGTTCATGTAGTGGAAAATGTTCTACGAAAAATTGTAACTGTTTGTCATTGAACCTGGAACGCTGTGCAGTCTGTGCGTGCTCAGATGAATGTCAGAATGTTTCATCCGAAATTGATCATGAAACACTTATTTCAACTCAAGAACTTGTCGAAAATAACGAAAAACTTATTATTTAAAAATTAAATAAAAATGAAATTAATATACTTTTATTGCTCTTAATATTTTTGTAAAATAAAAATAAAATAATTATCCTATACAATAGATTATCCAATAAATTTTTTATTTTTCGAGACCGCTAGGTCAATTATTATTTTTAGGTTAATTTTACGATTTAAAAAGCTTATTTAGCTTCCACAAATAAGGTCCACTTCTTATTTGTGGAAGGGCGAAATGGGCGGTGACTATTAGACGCCTTCATTATAGCCATCTTTCTCTATCGCACGGATTTCTATGACTTACTTTATCGCTCTCACGTAACGGCCGATGAACCATAGGGACTTTCCGACCCTGTATCTGTACTTACTTGACGAGATTTATTACCTTAGCGGCTTCTTAGTTATCACCAAGTCGTTATTAAAAAAACAGTGGCGAGATTAGTTCCAAAAACGTTAATAACTATATTTAATTACTTTAATACATATTTATGAACAAAATATGTATAATCTATTTGGTTCAGGAGAAGTACCATCATTGGTGGCTTAACACTTTATTAATTGATAGTTGCGATTACATTAAATCGATGATAAGTGCCACTTGTGATATTGAAAAATTAAATTAAAATTAATAAACAACGTTTAACAAAGCAGTCGTTATGTACTGAATAAGATAAAATACATCCATTATGTTCCCAAATGAATTTTTAAATTTGATTGTGGATAACAATAATACATTTACAGCAAGCACGGGCATGAAAAATCGTCTCGAATATAATAACCTGTTTTGTTTATGACTAATACAGTTAAGACGTGGTTAATTTTTAAATTATTATGTGAAAAAATAGTGCATTTTTTTAATAATGACGTCAAACTGCAGACCTATTACTTTTTTACGGCCTCCCGAAATTAATACATATCTGACCGTACCGATACCATATAATAATTGGGATGAAAAACATGAATTTTTAATTGAAATTTTCGATCACGGCTACAGTAATTGTTGTACGGGCAATTTGAGAAAATTAAAACCACAGAACACAAAGAATGGGCAGCGTTTTTTCTACTTTCGATGATAGAACGTGTTTAGTATAATGAATAATTAAAATAGGCACGTATTCTGTGAAGTAGCCGGACAATTGGTAATTTTTAATTTAGAAACACGGAGCAACCTTCACGGTTAAATAGATAGTGTTAATAGCCTGGACGAGTCGAAAAAAGACAAAAATGATACGTTAAAAACTTCATCGACGTTGATTAAAGTTGGCCGTGTTCGTTTGTTCGCCAGGAGCATTCACCAAGTCAAAGTATGCGTTGAAAATTTGATAATTCTTAATAAGCACACATCCTGCTAGTTTGAGAGATGACCATATATATCAGTGGCGTAACGATCACCGCTTCTAAGAGGGAGCGGGTATGAAATCTGTAATTAAGGCTTAGATTAAATAGCTCGTATCATGATATATTACATAATTATTACTGATTGCGGGCGAGCTGTAATTTTCATACAAAAGATAAGGGTCCGGCTCATTGTTTCGTCAAAAGCCTGGAATCTGCGGGATAAGAAGTGTGAAACTTGTAATAATACATGGCCAACTTACAGTCAATATTTTGAGAAAATAATATTAATATACTTTTTGATTAATATTGGACCATTGACAATATTGCTGATAGAATTCGAGTCTACTGAAGTTTTATCGTCTTAAGGGGCTACGGTTTGTGTTCCTCCTTTCCTATTTTGACAAGACCGTTGTCTCGAAAAATATTTGGCAAAAACTGTCATATTTATTTGAAATTTCAAAATTTAACTCTGTTAAAAAGTAACAAGTGATTTTTTTGTCACACACAATAGTTATTTATGGTACTAGTGTGTTACGGTATATATGTCACTTATATGACGTAACACACGAGTGACATAAAAAATTGTATCCAACACTTTCATAGAATTTCGTTTTAATAATAAATAAAAGTAACTTAAAATTTTAAGTTATCAATGTCAGAAAAAGTAATTTAACGAAATGAATGTATTTTCAAATATTACAAAGGATGCGACTGTTAACCTAAATTGTGTTTGTAACCAAGGGTTTCATAACTCACTAGTGACTTTTGACTTATAACTCGCTAGTCATCAACTCCTGTATTAGCCAGTAACGTTGCCGATGTTATTCGGAATGAATGGCCTGTATATGTTTCAGGATGTTCTACTTTCAAATCTCATTAGAGATCATAAAAAGAGTATTCTTACTAACTGGTTTACGTTCCAAATATGCTCTCAGCTTGGGGTATTTGATATATCCACATTCTCCTCTATGAAAATAGTCGACTTAATCATTGAATATTCACTCCACAAACTCCTCGGAGACTTTAAAGTTCTCGACTTCTCCATGAAATATGCTAGCAGTGAAATTTCAGAAACACCAGTATTTTTGTTCTGGCACCATCCTTTGAAATTTTTATATGCTCGACCGTAGCGCACTTTCGACTTCTCGAGTAATAAATATTCGCAGGCAGCATTTGCTGCACTTTCTATTTGAAAATCACTCATTTAGAAATAATAATTCAAAACCAGCAAAATTGCAACTTTTATGTAGCTTAAAAACGACAAAATCCAAACAACGAAGGCGACGTTGCAAGATTTCAAATAATGTCAAAATGAATTGATTAAGAAATGTCAAAAAATAAAACCTAATATAAACCTTAAGTATAATTTACCAGTCTCGAACTCTATCGCCAGCCCTCGCTCTGCTCGGGCGCAAAATCGTCCTCAACTGGTAAATAATACTTACCTTCTTTATGGTATAAATAATTAATTTAAATATCTGGATTAAAGCAAGTAAAAAAATTGTAGAATGCAATTGGAATCGTTACTATTGATTGACAGTTGACACTAAAAAAAAATAATAATTTATACAGTTCTTAAATAACTATTAAAGAAACTGACCAAATTACATGAATCCTTTAAAACCAAAGAAATTATAGTATCTTTATATACAAGTGTTGGAAAAAACCACATGTGCAGTTACCAGTAATAAAACTTCGGTGTTTTGAGTTTAAAGTGATTTGTTACAAATTAATGAAATGACATTTGATTATAAAGCGATAACTAATACGTTGGCTATCAGGAGACCGGTTTTAACACAAACTTTTTTTTAAGTTTTTGTTCTTCCGGATTCTTACGAGCACAAATTTTATTCCATCGCTAACAAGTTTCACTTTAAGTAAAAAAGAGATAAGAATAAGAAGTGATTTTATATTCTGGTAGGCAACAAAACTCTAGGAAAAAGTTCTGTCTTCATCTTGTACCAATAGCCTTATTCCTTGTTCATCATTAGATTTCTAGTTAACATCCAGTACCTTTAAATTTAACATTACTTTTTGGCAAGATATCAAATCCAAAAACTATACAACCCAAATGTACTGCTACGGTGAATTTTTGAAATATTTACTAGTATTTATTATTAACATGAAAAATTGACCGCCTTTCTACGCCTCTGCGCTGAAAGACCATCTATCTATTCCTTCCTTCATGCTACCTGGTCATTCCTAGCCACGCCTTGTTCATTCACAAAATATAATAGTAAGAAGTGGTACAAACAAATTTAAAAAAATATATTTATAGGCTCATACTCGACGGTCTCGAGTGAAATATGTTGCTGTGCAATTAGTACTGGATAAATTAATGTGACTCGGCGGTCACCTGGATGCCTAGAATCGTATAATTTATGGGTTAGAAATGGGTTGGTGGTGAGATGCGTTCATTGATACAATTATAAAACACCTCTACAAGTGCACAAAAGGTGAAGAGAGTAATAAATTGCCCAACACTTGGCTGCCTTTCAGTTTGTCACTAAAATATCTGAAGCTCAACTCAAGAGTTACATAAGATATTACTCAAATAACAAACTATTCCGCAGCTTGTGATTTTTGATAAAACTGATTATTTTTGAAATAAGACACTTTCAGATGATTCGTACGGTACCAGGAATTTTTCAGCTTGAATTGAATTCGTGGAATACATGTTTGTATAGAATATGGTATTTTGTTTGTTTTTTTTTTTGATATTTACAACCATATACATAAGCAGTAACTACTGTTGCCTAATTTAACAGGAAAACTTTAGATTTCTGTTAATCTTTGAAATATACAGGGTGATTCACAACTTATCCAAAAAAATTTGGGAATAGATGCGGCATGAGAAATGGAGTTAATATTGTAAAAAAAAATTTTGTAAAATCCTTATAGTTTCTGAGAACAAAATTATTGAAGTTATAGCACATTAAACCACTACATAGCTGGACAACTGTAGTCTCTAGCGTCATTCGCAATACGCGTGACTGAAATCCGTAGTTGCGGTAGTTTTTACCTGTTATCTGTGGTATTTACATCAGTTTTTTAGTAGTTAGTGTCAAAAATGGCTTGCGTGTATAGCAACTCAGAGTTGATGGATATCGTTTTAATTTATGGTGAAGCAAGACAAAATTTGTATTATGGTGAAGTATTTGTGTTATGGTGAAGCAAGACATCATTTGTGTTAAGTCATAAAAAGTGAGTAAAACGGACCCAAATGTGTTTACACGTGAGTGGATAAAATTTTGAACAATTGCTATTGCAGCGTCGGGTAAGTCAAATGATTTTATTATTTAAAAACACAAATAATTTTATTAATAATTAATAAAGGCAAAAGCATTTGGATTTGCCGATATAAAATAGGTGCGATAAAATTCTATTTATATATTTCTTTCCTTGCGAAAGTTTTTGTCCGTTTTTATCACGCCGCCATACCGGTCGCATTGTGCGAGGTGAGGTTTTACAGTGGACCAGTTTCCAGCGCCGTGCAGAAGTGTATTTTTAAATCAATTTCGAACTGACCTTTTTGATTTTTTCTTTACAAAATTGTATTTGTAAATCCAGATTTTTTTTGGATAAGTTCTGAATCACCCTGTATAGATTGTCGTATAAGGCTTTTGTGTTTATTTTGCGGTATTATGTTACATATTACACAACTTATATCGTTGACACTTTACATTTTAATGTATTTTTTAAATCTAGTCCAAGATTTGAGGACGTTCGGTTTCATTTTCTCTCCCGGTTCCACAGCCTCTCGCAAAAAATCCCCGGCAATTTAAATTTTGTTTAGAATCTCTTGACAGCTGATGTGGTTTTCGTTCCGAATAACGCCAGATACGGGCTCCTAGCTTTCAGCTACCTGTATTACGCTCATTGTAGAAAGCCGGCCAGTCACTTGAGTAATTTCTATTTACAGACTACAATGGCTGTATAGCGCTATCACAGTGCCTCAACTTGTTACTCGCTGGCTTTATGTTGCGTTTAGTACGAGTCACTCAGTTCGGCTTATCACGCATCTCGCCGACTTTCACTCATGGAAAATATGGGAACAATTAAATGCGGAAAATAAAAAATTAAACGAGCTAGTGCATATTTGGTCCTCGTGCGACTAAATTTTCTTAGTAATAAGATAACGTCTCATATAATCGGGAAATAATTAATTTTTACCACACTTTCAAATTGAAAAACAAAATCGCAACGAAGACGAAAAACGCCTCTCTGCCGCCATCAAAAAACTGTTTCCAGTAATCAAAGACCACCAGGAAACCTGAGACACAGCAAGGGAAACGAAAATACAAATTTTCGCTATACTTTCGAATTATGAAGTTAAGTTTTCTGTAGCTCCATGACGCCTGAGACTGTATTTTGCATACCCCAAGTCACAAAGGCAGTATCAAATCTACCACCACGATATAGGCGAACAGGTAAAAAAAAACGTCAGTTTCTAATATCATCAAGCGGGGAGCCGAGTAGCAAATATCACGGAGTCTACGAAGAAAGCGTTCAAACGTCTACTCAGGGGATGTTCATGTTGCCCGTCCTATGTATCGGTTTTGACACCTTATATGAGTATTTTTTAGCGAAGAATAAAGGAATTATTGACTTTCAATAACTTTTTTGTGTTTTTATGAGCTGTGGCTCTGTGAAAGTGTTATCAAAAACAAAATTGTGGCACTTTTTTCCAAAATATCCGTTCTATGGTACATTAATATCAATTTGAATAGATTGTAGGTGCTTACATGATTTCCATAAATAGTAAAATTTAAAAAAAAATGAATTCCCCTAGTGGAATTAGGCCTCCTAAGCCAATTAACATATGTTGGTAGTAATTAAAGACGAATCAACAGTCATGTGGAATAATGTGGAAGCATGGCATAAGAAATGGGATTAAATATGGCGGATAACTCCACCGAAATGTGCCTGTTCATTAGCAACTATAATAGAAAGGCTTGTCTAACTTTTACCTGACTGTCATTCTGATCATAACTAATTATATAATTACGTTTTTTTTTTGTTGGCCAGTCGACAGTCATTAGGCTGTGGGAGCTTACCGAAAAAAGCTTATTATTCGATAATTATTATGGTAACGCTGCGACGTGTCCGCTCTTCTGCAACAGTGGCGGGTAATGAGGAAGGTTACGATAATTGCGTTTTAAATACATTTTGATTAATGGAAAACTGTAATCAGTCACAAAGGGAACGTTCTCGATTGGACGAGTTACCAGTAGTCCAATTAACTAAGCCTTTAAATCGAAATTTTGTCAACTTGGCTGAATTTTTGATATGAGTTAGTTTAAGGTATATTATAACAATAAGTGAGAGTAATTTTTTGTTCAACCCCCGGCCAAGGGTGGAAAATGATAAAACAAAGGGCTTTTTCAAGATAACTCAAAAAGGGTAAGAGCTAGAAAAAAAAGTTTTTCATGAAAGTTGTAAAGCAGACAATTCTACATAAAAATGGTCTCTTAGCTTTTTCTTGTACTATTAAAATTAACAGAGTTAGGGAGGCTAGAAGTTAAGGGAAGATTTCAGAAATTTAATTTTGTTAAATCATTAAAATTAACGATTAAAAATTTGATTTTTTGTTATAACTTTCTTATTAAAAATTAAAAAATATATCTATTTCTCTGAAAAGAAAAGTTACATATTTTAGAGCAGATTGAAAAAAAAAATTACAAAATTCAATCATTTTTCTGTTTGTTATGATTTTTTTTAAATTTCTGAAATCTTCCCTTAACTTCTAGCCTCCCTAACTCTGTTAATTGTAATAGTACAAGAAAAAGTTAAGAGGCCATTTTTATGTAGAATTGTCTGCTTTACAACTTTCATGAAAAACTTTTTTTTCTAGCTCTTACCCTTTTTGAGTTATCTTGAAAAAGCCCTTTGTTTTATCTTTTTCCACCCTTGGCCGGGGGTTGAACAAAAAATTACTCTCACTTATTGTTATAATATACCTTAAACTAACTCATATCAAAAATTCAGCCAAGTTGGCAAAATTTCGATTTAAAGGCTTAGTTAATTGGACTACAGTAAAAAATACTGTAAAACTATGTAATGTGGTATTAAAATTATAGCGGAAGGCCCATTTGTAACTCTAAGATTTTGTACAATGATTAGATAAATGTGACGTTCAACTGTAAATCTAGTACTAGCCGTTATTATTGGCCACTGTTGGCAATGCCATCAAGCTCGCAGAGTAAGACCCTACCGAAAATTCACAAAGTTGTTCCTAAAGTGGTGGAATTTTCATGACTGTGCTTTCTGTGTCCGACCCTATTAAATCCCCCAACATTTTTCTGTACCTACGCACCTGTCTCGCGATGCAACGTCGGAAGACCGTAATTATGAAAAATTACGTTTAATCGCTTTTTCAGATTTTATTAGCGGTTCTTAATTTTTTGTTTTTTTTTTTAAGCAACACCCAGATGTTTCCCAATCCTGAAATTGGTACACAGCCGTCCTTAATCGAATCTCCCGATGCCGAATTTAATTATAATTAACATCAATAATTTATTTCTCCTTAATTTATTGACTAATTTGGTCATGAACAAAAATTATTTTTCAAGCAATTATCCACGTATTTTATTTTGTTTGTCCGAATGCTGTTAATGACGACCGTTATTACTTTAATTATGAGGCAAAACTAACAAAAAGCGGTTTAATGATAAGCATATGTCCCAAATTAATGATTCCGCCATAACAGATGGATGTTAATTGCTCAGCTCCGACGTTGCGACATTTTCGATGAAAGTAATCCACATAATAATACACCAATATAGTCATCAACAGAAAATGTCTTCAACAAAAACGTCTGGATGGTCTGGTAGACATTCAAAAACTGATATTTTCAAAAACCTAAGGATATTTAGATAAAATTATCACAATTTGCACTACGTTCTAACAATAATCTACATTCAAAACGATTTAATAACAATTGTTGACTATAGCCCAATGGTAATCAATTTTGAAGCTTAATTAAATTCAATTTTATTAATTTTTTACTATTTATCACTCCATTTTTGTAGCGAAAAAGCTATTAAAGTTAACTCTAATATAATTTTATATCAGCTGTGTAAAAGAGAGATGGACAATACAGGTCAATCACAAAATCGTTAATGAACAAAATAAGTAGCATAAGCCCCAATATTGAACCTTGTAGGGCATCCTGACAAAGTTGCAAAAACATTTGGCAGGTATTGAATGACTTCCATTACAAGTAAGTAACTAAAAAGAATAAATTTTAAACGTTCTTAATTGAAACCAAAAACAAGCCATACCTAAATTTTGCAAACTATTGCAAACATTACTTGTTTTCAATCTCCCAAACGCAGAAACATTGATCTTTAAACAAGCATATAATGATTGCAAAACCAGCTGGTTAAGCAGCAACAAAATAAAAAGAATTAATAAGCATGTCTAAAAAATTGCAACATCTGAAGAATCTACTTAACTTTTATGAACTAGGAGCTAGTTTAATCCTTCGTTTTTATGTACTATTGTATGTTCTGATGACGTCAATTTCAATTGTTTTGGTTCTTTTTACACGAATTTAACAAGAAGTAAGAAACCGCATTACTTTGACCATAGATGAGCAGGTAAATGACAAAACAATCATCAATTACACTATTTATAGATCGGTTAATACTTTTTCGCCCATGGGGTATTCCCCGCCAGTTAATTATCTGCAAGAAGCGATAATTAAACTGTGAGACTAAAACAAATTTACCACTTGCGCGTTTTGGAAGAGTGAGGGACAATTAATAACTGTCAACAGCTTTGACGCACAGGTGATGAAAGCATCCGAACTTGGCGCATATTATAACAAGAAAAATGCAAAATTAACTTCTGTGGTTACCCCCGTTGCGATGCATTTTTAGAAGAATTGCGCGCATGGTTTTATGTACAGGGTGTCAGCAAAAGGCATGGACAACGCGTAACCACAGATTCTCGATCAAAAACTAATAAATCCATGTTACTTTCTGCCTAAAAAGAATCCCAGTCACAGTACAGTGATCAATAATTGAAATTTTTAAAAAATTTAACTAATGAAAATTTGTGATAATACAAAAACAATCTACCAAACAACAAGTTTAGATAATGCACCATATTAACTGATATAAATTTCAGAACAGTGTAATAAGTATTAGATTAAAAAAATCAGTGCATATGAACGACGGATTAGTAAACTAATATAACATTCCGTCGAACCCTGTATTCAATTTTTTCTGACCATCCGCTACAGAAACTGAGAAAAGTGTTATGTACATACCCATTTATTGATGTTTGCGTCATAAACCATCCTAAGAGAGCTTTAACCAAAGAATGCCAAATTTGCGTGAGAACCCAGTCAGATTTCCTTTCCGACTGTTCTAAAAAGTTTATCGTGTCTTGGTCAGGCCCTAGTTGTACAAACTTCGAGGCCAGTGAGGGGGGAACTTGATCCAAGTCACAATGATACCACTGAAAAGGAAAACATATTTAGATAAAGAGGCCTTGTCTAGATTTAAAATAAAATCGGTAAAATATACATAAAGGTTCAGAAATTATAAATATAATTCTAAGTGTAATAAGATTCAGGGAAATTGTATCCAACTCGCGCCCAGGTCAAGTCAAAAAATGTTAGAAGAATCAAAATTAAAGAAATGTTGCGGAACGGCAATTTCTTACTATAATTTTTCAAAAAGGAAATATATTTCATTAACTGCTAACTGATTTGGTTTGGAAGACCATCCTACTGCTGTAGAATAATATAGAGCAAAGGATACTTTTATGCAAAGGAGCTCCCCAAGGTTCTATCTCGGGACCCCTAGTCAGTACGCAAGTTACTTTGATACTCTAAAATCCATATGAACGTAGATGATACACAAATTTATGAACTTAAATTAATTAATATATGTTTTATGGTCTGTTGTTCAACCCTTTGAAATCAGCAAAGCTAATATTTAGCAACAAAAATGAGAAAAATACACTTAGAAATGCTTTCGATGTAGAAATAGGCGTACAGGTCTAAATATATACAAAAAGCATTCACAGTTTTGAGATAATTTATCCCCATAGATGTTACCTGGATACTGGTACTAAGGGAGTGTTATAGGAGACTTTAATTTAATCAATTGGTCATCTTGTTTGGATGTAGGTTTTTCAAACATGTTTTTGAGATATATTTTCCATTTGATGTTTAATAATGTTTTGATGTTGTAGAATAACTATTAAATAAAACTGAAATGCCTACGTTGCGGCTAAAAATAATATTATTTTAATTTCAAGAAAGAACAATATAAGAATGTTTTTATTTAACATTAGAAGCAACACCAAATACTTGTTGTCAAGTGAAGATTGCCTAGTAAACTAATAATTCAAACAATTACTACACTTGTACAACATTTTTAAAGCTACATGTATTCAATTTCATTATTCCTTCTAAATTTAGCATTCTGAAATCTAAAAATACGCCTGACAAATACGTTTTTAGACTCGGTGAATGGAATTGTGGTAAATAAACAAATAAACAAACAGCTATCCCACTTTTTACTTCTGTGGTTAGTTCCATAAACGCGAAGAACTTTATAACGAGACACTTTTGTCTTTGACCTGCTCTGGCAACTCGAAGCTAAATGAGGCGATGATATTTAAGAAAAAACAGTAGAACATCACTTAGTGGTTTTATGGTACCGTAATTAAAATAGTGCGGCTAGAAGATGACTCGAAAATTTTTAAAACTCCCATTTAATTATATGTTTCAATAGTTCGATTTAAGCATGGAAGCTAAATGTATAGCTGCCAGCAAATCAAGCTCCTTGAATTATAATTGAAAATTGACCCGGAACAAATTTATTGCTGCACAGTTGTATATAAGGCGTAATTGTTTTCGATTCATACGTCTTCTATATCCGTCAGAAGGATAAGAAATATTTACAGGTGAAGTATTTTTTGTGAGTTTTAAGGTAGCTATGAATAATCATTCTTCACAACCCAGGGAAAACCGACAAATGTACTAATAGTTACAACATTTCATAATGATAAGCATTAGATTTTTAAAAATATTAAGAATTTATTCTTCGACTATTACTATATATTCAAAATTATAGGGTATACATGGCGGACGCTGTATTGTACGTATATTATAATTAAGAAAAAAATCAGTTTTTTGTTTTATATATAAGTATATTTTAAACCTTGTATTTACAAACGGAATAAACAATTTGATCCAAGAAAAAAGTTTTTCATTTGAATTACAAATTGTGACTCAAATTGATTCCTTTGTGAAGCTTTTTTTCTGTCGCTTATTGAAACAATAAATTCTACAACTGCCGGAAAAAAGTATATAACGCACTAAAGATATTTGTGCGTGTGTTTGCATATGGGGAAGCGTGTGTTATTTTTTCGCTTTGAAATCCTAATATATATTCTAATTTTATTCAAATAAAGCGCAAAACTTTTTAAATTTCTCATTTTTATGTGCGGCGCGAAATTTAGGACAAAAATTCGACAGCCAACTTTTATCATTTGAAGAATTCCAATAAATTAACGGAGAAGTCCTCTAACAAGGCGTATTGTTCAGAACTCGAGGAATTGTCACCCACGTACAGGACCGGGCTCAAGGAAGCTACATTTAAAGGAAGATTTATTTCTAGAATGACAAATAAGGTAGAACAAAAACAGCTGCGTTAAATTTATAATTATTTATAAAGTAAAAAGTACTTTACCGATACATAGAAGCTGAAAATAACCCTGATGGTGGCTCAGGATTAAATGTAAAACAATGAGCACTTATTAAATAAACAATATGTACGAATCTAAGATAAATGAAATACATTTTCTTCTATAAAATTCACTTCTAATTTAAAATAGGTATAATAAAACATTCTTCTCGTATTTTCAAGGGAAAATTTTAGTTTATACTTGAACTGAAAACACAATATAGTGTAAATAAAACAATAAGTAAAATAGGTCTTAAATAGTAAGCTACAATCTGGATGTCTGTGTGTAAAAGTTAGGCAAAGTTCAATATATGTAGTTATTATTGATGTATCTAAAGTTCGCCAATAATATTTAAAGATATGCCGAGAGATTTCTATAATTTACACAAAGACATATTATTTACTTTCCTCAGTATGTATTTGTAACATTATATTTATGTTATGTATTATATGCCTAGAATTTTTTCAAAATGGCCGAGTAATCTCTAGCCTCAAACTCGATCATACGAAGTTTGACATATTCGGTATCTAAAAATAAAAACAAAGGAAAATTATGTACTAAAGACTGCCAAACAAAAAAAAATCATAAACATTAAACATATTCCTAAATCATTAATCTAGACCCAAAACATAACCTCAAATTTATAAATCATAAAACATATTGTAACGAATTGGAAGTGTACACAAAGAATCACGAATGAAAAATTACCTGACCGAATCTTGGATCATATATAAAAATTAACTATTATTATAGCAACAACAAAATAGTATAAAATTGTTAATATAAAGATTCTGAATATAAAACTAGTAACAATTAAGGATATCACATAGTATAAAAATAAATAATTTTAATTTAATTCACAAGTACAAAATAAATTTTTCAAAAGAATGCATGACATCGACACTTGTTAACACTCAGTACATTGAGAAAACAGAATTTAAACCTAGAGTGACGTATATCAAATAAAAGCCCAAAATCTATAGATGAATCTGGTATACATATCATGAGAAGACGAGTAACTGTATAGAAGATATATCAATGGAACTTAAGTCATAGTATGAAAATTTTTATCAGTTGTCAAATTAAATTATAATTTTCACAAATGTCAAAACTAAAGTTGGCTTTACAAGTACATGGAGATGACCTATAAAAAAAAACAAAATAAGGAATATTTTAATAATTAGTGATAGAATTGTATGTTAAAATAAAAGGACATTTGTAAAAAATGTATTATTTATGTAGTGTAGTGAAAAGTGTTGTTAAAAAAGGACATTCAAGGACTGAAAATTCTGTGAAGGGACCTTAAGCAAAATTTGGACCAGAAAAATCCAGAAAGGATGAAAAAAAATGGTCTGGGTTTTTGAAGAATGCAGAGTAGAGACGCAGATCCAAGAAATTTAATTTTGTACAAGAAAGAGTCAAGTTAAGAAAATTAAACTTACCAGAAAAGTTAAAAGTTTGTTTGTTCTCAAAACCACAAGAAAGAAATTTGCCAGCAAAGAAAAAATTTCCGTTATCAGTTGTGAGCAGAGGTTTCCAGTGGCCCCATAAATGGTATACAGGACATCTACGTGGTTACCAACAAGGAAAAACGCAAGCTAGCAAATACCAGGTACCTAAAATAAAAATTAAGTGCACTATAAACAAAACAGATAGCTATAACCTATAAATAACACTTTTCTATCGCATCAAACCAAAAAAGGATGCAGAATAAACTATAGAACTTACCTGACTCAAAATAAATACAAACCAAACAATCATATTTCTAAAAACTTCACAAAATCCATGAGCTCGAACAAATTTATTATTAGGAACAGCCATGTTTAATTAGAGATGAATTTTCTGTCAGTAAACAAGAGATTATGCCCTGTAAGATAGGCAAAATGCAATACAAAGAGATGTATTAAAAATTGAATAATTTAAAGTAATTGCTAATAAAATAAAATTTTTCTTGAATTGACACAACTTTGGCAAAAATATTATTTCACAACAATTTTGACAAAATTATATATCATAACAATATATTGCAGAATGTCTTTTTGAAGCAATCATATCCTTTTTTTGAAGAAAATCTATTGTTTCTGGATTTTTAACTTAATTATTTTGGATTTGAGGTTAGGTTTTCAGGTTTCCTGGTCAGCTTCCTATGAATATGAGTTAAAGTTATGCAAAAATATTGGTTGCATACTCAAAAGTACCATTTTTAAGGATTTATACCCACAGGTTCAGAAAAAAATTGAGGATGTTCGTTTTAGGTTAAGATTTCTACCATTTGAAAATAATGAAATATCCCGTCGCCGAACAAAGAAGCATCAGATGGGGAGGCCTTGCGGTAACAGTCCGGCCCTGTCCACGCATCAGGCATCGTATTCGACGCGTGTGTGTGCGTCGTGAACACACACACATCCGAACTCGCTGTCCCAATCGGTTGATAAAAAGGCATAAGGAGATCGGAGTGACGGCGGGCTGAAATTTGCATTTGGCTGATTGGACTGGGATGATGGAAGGCGACTCCTGGGGCCCATCCATCACTTACCTGCGCCGGCGGAGAGCCCGGCTTACGTGTGCATCGCCGCCTCCGCGCGAAGTGACATTCCTTACACCACTTGCACCTATTAATGTCGCGCCTTGTTGCTACTCTCCACGTGAAATATGCGAGGGAGGAAATATTACGGATCGAATTATGGGGTGATTACTTTAGCCGCGCGCGGCCGGGCTGCCCCGCGATGTTTACAGCCTCTCCGCGTAAGTACATCGGGCTGTAAAGTTCTGTAATGTCATTTGCATGATTCGAAGTAAGCACTAAACGACCGTAGAAGGTGTTTTCTAAACATGTCATGCATTTAGAAAAATGATTCTTGGACCACTTTAGGCGCACAGTTATTGAAAATATATGGTACTCGATAATACAGGGTGTCCGCAAATAAATGGACCATACGTCAATTGCAGGTTTCTTGACTGAAAATAAACAGATTTAGATCAAGTTATCTCAGTACAATTTTGTTTACTTAAGGAGGTATATCGGGGTCCGAGGGAAGTGAGGAGCGCAGGGGGGTCCTATGATTTTCTTATGGGACTAAAGCCCGCTGCCAATTCTTTTCAAATTATTTGCGATAAACATTATCTATATAGCAAATAAATCTATTCATATGCACATAGCATCCATATTGACTAATTAACAACATAAAAATATCATATTTAAGTACTTAGTTCTAAATTATATTTAATGAACGCATAAAGATTATGTAGATGTGGCAACAGCGCTAATAATTGACTAGCAGTTGTACACACTGCGAACCTACAGACCTCGGACATCGGAGATATTGCGCGTCAAATTCGGGTAAAGATGCGTACTCGTTCAAAAATGTATTGTGTGTAAACTATGTACAATATAATTATTATATATAGCAAATATATCGTATTATCCTCGCGAAGATTTGTATCCTTTATTTAAAATCCGTAAATCATGTGAACTGGTAAAACAACGAGAATTATGTTAATTTAGTTCTAAAGAAATGAAATGACACTCGCGCCCATCTCTCGTCCAAGTCAAAGAAAATGTTGGATGCAATTTTGAAGGTTCGGTGATAGAAATTACATTATTACTCACTGTTCGTGTTTTTAATCTCTATTTTAGTAATGTTACAAAAGTTTTGCAACTATAACTAATTTTTTAGATATAAAGTTTGCCGAGAAATATTTAAGTATGTTTCTTTGTTATTCCGTACAAAGAATTACTAATTAAATATAATTAATTGATTAATAAATCAAGTAAAGAAAACTTTATGTAACCCTAAATATTTATGGGTAATGATTACGATGCTTTTATAAACCATTAAATATATTAAAAGGATTTATCAACTGTATTTTTATTCCAATAAATACATCACAGATTCCTAATATTTTTTTAATTAATCTAGTTTTTTAAAAACATTACAAAAAATCATCTGTTGTGGATAATTTATTGTTGATAACAATGTACATGAGATTTAGGAAAAATGTACGTTTTTTCTTCTCTTCATTTATGCCACGTTTCAACCTCCTGTATCATTGCTTTAACATTTTAACAGTGTATTCCTGTTATACAGTGTATTCCTGTTATACAGTGTATTCCTGTAATACTTTCGATTGGTGTAATGAAAAAAAATCGATTTTTCGATCGATTTATACGAGGATATTCCCTTAAAAAATTTTGGACCTCCAAAAAAATTCAATGAATTCGGTACAGTGGGCGATGGTAGTGGGTGCAAAACCACTCCAAATGTTAATATTATGGAAGCATTTATTAAATAAATTGTACACATTAGTAGACCTAATTTCAAATACACCAAAAATTATACAAATTTAATACACTAATACAAAAAATTAAAGGGTCAAAAGAACTTCCGTAATTTTTCCGTGATTTTTGAGTCTTTATTTAGGTGAAAAATGGTCGTAGGTATCTGGAATTAAAAAAATGCATTTTGAAGCTCTAAGATTCTAGTTTTTAGATCTTTCGGTCGAAATTTTTAGGAGTTACGGTTATCATGCAATTCTAATAGCGCGATAAAAAAATTTTGCAAATTTCGAAATTTTTTTGACCCTTTAATTTTTTGCATTAGTTTAAATTACAAAAAAGTTATTACAAAATACCGATTTTCATCTCTTAACTTAAAGGATTAACATACATAATACTATCAAAAAAAAAGTAGATTTGAGCCATTAATTTTGCAATATCTCTCCTAATTTGATCATTACGCTGTATAGCGTATAATTAATTTCAACACTTTATATCCTAATTAAACATTTATGAGTGATTTATTTTTGCACTCAGTATTTAGTTAGTTAAAAACCAAGTCTGAGTAAAAAATGACTCAATAATAGTTAAATTTAAATCATATTAGACAAAAAGTCAACTCTAAATTGGTTCTATATACTCAGAATGGAGTCAAAAGTCACTCAATTGATAGTTAGCAGTAACTCGGATTTGAATAAAACTCACTCATTTCTGATGCAATAGTTTCACTCAGCTGTACTCATACTAATAGAGTGAAAATTTAACTCAATCGGGTGTGGACAAAAATTGATACATTATAGAGTAAAATTGAGTGAAATTTGAGTGAATTTTTTTTTACAGTCTATTAAAAGTCATCAGTTTTTACCTTAATAGGATCACTGATAAAATTGCTATTGTATTCATATTAACAGAGTGGAAATTTCACTCAGTCCGGTGTGGACAGAAATTACTATTGAGTGCCACGTGAGTACATTATTGAGTGCCACGTGAGTGAAATTTCACTCCACTAACTTTAAATATTACATTGTTAAGTTCAGAGTAGCTTCACTGAACTTAATGTTTTATTTCGAGACATGTTTTACAGAAAAATTCACCGAAGACAAATATAATGTATAAAGTAACATTTATTATGATCCAATTGCAATCAAAGTAACAGTTAGAAAAGGAGATAGAGAACGTGATAAATTAGTAATCGAAGAGAACCTAAAAAACTGAATTTGGAAAATCAAATTAATCGGTATATCTCTGATGCGTCTCAATGGGGCTAAAGCAATTTTAATTTAAAACATTTCTCATTACCCGGCCAATTTGTAGCAAAGAAAAAGAACTAAAAGTGCTTTGAGCAATTTATTTCCATTACTAATATTAAAATAATCCTTCTTAATTCCCATCGCTCTTTCCAGAAGTTTGCAATTTAAGGTAATTGAAAAATCTTGCTTAAATTTATTTGGAAATGCTGCAGGAAAGGTTCTTACTATTTTTAATTAATTTTTTAATATTTAAATCAGGGCAAATTCAGTTAACAGTGTACTTCTATGTTTACAGAATGCTTTACAGCCATCCGTACTTATGATTAAAATTTTACAAAGATAAATTTTGTAGCATCTCAAAGATCCCTAACAATTTGGCACATTTTGACTCATGTCGTTGGTATGAAAAGCACGCATAGAAAAATCGGAATCTTTCAAAAAACATATATCCACGTTAATGGCACGAAAACTGAAAAAAGCATACGTCTACAACAAAACTATCACCACTTTAGGACCACAAACAGCGAGGACAAATTCTTAGGCCCCTTACACCATGTTTAACCGATTTTAAAGCGGACGAATTTGAATATTAAACAAATAAATCGACAGTCGGCAGGTATGTAAACAGTCGGTCTATCTGATGCTGTCGATTCCAGTCTACATCTTCAGAGCAATACACTGAGAGAACTAGATCACCAGACCGGTTTCAATACAATTCAATGCTGGATTGGACTTTAGTCCGCAGAGTAGTTTTTCCCACAATATAATTAGTTAAAGACTATATTTCACTTAGCGCGACATCGGGCTTGCTATCAAAGCACCTACAAATTAAGAAATGAATTTAATTAGAAGACGAAAATAGTTTTCTCGGTATACCTGGCACTGTCGGAACAGTATCCATCTCCAGATTCCCGCTCTTTTAATTGCAGACGGTGATTAGTGTCGAGATCTCGGGCAAATTAATGGCATTCCTCATCGTTTATTGTCCCACTTGCTACTGTTGGAAATATGATTTTTATTAACTAAGGCCTATCTGGACGCGATTACCGGCATAAATAATGGAAACTTAATTAAAACCGGAGCCTTTGCCGTAAATGGGAGTATGTGTTGTTAACAACTGATATATTCCGCATAAAAAAGGTAGGTTGGTAGACGCGGTCTTTGAAGTGATTGTCCGAGGTATCGCTAGAATGGCACAAATTTCTCGACTAACGCATTTTAAGTGACTAGTTTCAATTGTGCTTAATATCAACAAACATATATGGTATGAAACTGTTAAAATAATATGCAAAAATAATAATTAACCAATTAGTAGTTATCTACCAATATTTAATATTCAAAAGTACGTAAAATATAGCTTCAGTCGGATATTTCACTTATATTAATTGTCTAAATATGAAAAAATATCTATCCAAATATTATCAATGAAAAAAAAAACAACTTAAAAAATAACACACAAAAAAGTTCTGTACCAGAGTCATGAGTAGGGCTGTCAGATCTGAGCCGAGATACATAGGCGTGCGCATTATTTATTAAAAAGCAACAAATTAAATTGTCACCACCATAAATAGGCTATTGATTATATCCAAAAAACAGGGTTAAAAGGAACTACGACGTTCAAGCAATTTTATTGCATGAATCGTTCAAAGGGTCATTTTAGATGAAAAAACCGCGGAGTATTATTAAATTAGAGGGTGAAAATTGGAGATACGGGTGAAAACGCACCCCTTTCAGTTTTTTAATTGTAGCTTGAAAAACGAAGCAAAATTTCGGTATAGTTCATAGAAAAAAATTTGTAGAGAATTGAATTTCTCATCGAAATGGCTTATTTAAAGAATGTAAAAGGAAAATTTTATGCCAAAAATCGTGAATAAACATTTTTAATGAAAGCAAAAAATAAGATTTTTTTATTTATTTTTTTACTTTTTTAATAAAATAATTTAGTAAAAACTTGAGAATTTAAGTACAATAAAGTTTATTAATAATGTATATGCAGTATGTCCACTGATGGATTTGACAAGAGGAGAAACTCTTTTGTTTTTGACTTTATCGAAAAATGTCACTCTTTATAAAAAGTTCTGTCCCTCGAAAAAATGAGACGGTCATACAAACATCTTAGATTAGATATACAGGGTGCTCATAAATTAAAAAAACACGAAAATACTTTATTATTTTACATAACATTTTTATAAAACAAATCTGTTTCTTTTGTTCAAATAATGTCCTAATACAAATTTTAAAATAAAAATTCTGACTTTTACTCTATATGTATAGCTACTTCCCACTTCAAAAATTGAAAATTTCCTAAAAAAATATAAACAATAATGTAATTCAGTACATACTATAATGTAAATAAATATTTGAAATTTTTGTTTTTATAAAATAAAATAATGGGCGGATCATCAGGTTTTTTTTAAATACTCGTCTTTCCGAGTACTTTCAAACCATATTTTAAAATAAATAAAAAATTGAAAAAAACATTAAATTATTGCAATTGTTTATAAGCGTGAAAATTGCGACAATGTTTAAACAGTCACCACGGCTCACCTAATCGTCCGATTAGAATTTTTCAAAAATCATTTTAAAGCTTGACAGCTCTTCTTTCTGTGGTGAAATTTTCAAGTATTCAAAGGTTTTAGATTTTTAGAAATTTGATTTTGAAAATTCATTAATTTAAAAAATATAAGAAGTTTAAACAATTATTATGTAAAAACTATCAAACCGAATTGGATGAATTTTGGTGTGATGATTCTATGCACTAAGAAGTTTAATTGGGAAAAGTATGAAGATCCTAGGTATTATTCAAGTGTCTGAAATAAATTGACAAATAAACTAGCATTTTTTGCAATTTTTTAAATGATTTTCCGATTTTTGCAATAACAATAATTATTTTTTCGAATTGCAACTAACTCTATCTTGATCAAAATTTAATTACAAAACTTTTTTTCCTCTTACACTTTTGTCTAAAATTAATAGTTGCTAAGTTGTCGCCGAGAAATCCAAGAAAAAAATGATTTTTTTTTGCTATTTTTTTATACTTTATTGCATTAAAAATTAAGCCCACGTTTTTTTTATTTGCATAGAAAAATTATCATTTCTGATGTTATTTAGAAGCCGTTAAAGCAAAAATCTCCGATCATATGCGTTTTACCCAAGTATACCCTTTTTAAAACAGATACCGCCTGGTCTAATTATATTCTTTAAATTTAATAGTTTAAATTTTCAAAAGTTTATTAAATTTGACATTTGTTCGGATCATTTTAAATTATATTATTTTTTTTTACAAAATTGCATCTTTTATTTCTTATAACTTATGATTTACTGATTGAGTTTTAATTATTTACTATCCATCTAGTGCATTATCTTTAGTTTTATATAATTTGATTTAATTTTTAATATTTAAGATTTAATATAACTCGAGTAAATGTCGAATGGTCGTTCTCTTCAGATTAAGATCACCGCCGCGACTAATTGTAAGTTTCGCTGAAACAAGGGTGAAAAACATACCTGCTGATGCGATCTATAAC
This sequence comes from Anoplophora glabripennis, assembly GCF_000390285.2. Lineage (NCBI taxonomy): Eukaryota > Metazoa > Arthropoda > Insecta > Coleoptera > Cerambycidae > Anoplophora > Anoplophora glabripennis. The sequence goes on from NW_019416245.1 coordinate 334,005, forward strand.
GGATCCCATCCACATTGTGGAACCGATGGCTAGTGTTTCACAATGATGCAATGACATAAATCTTATAATCATTGTTCACTTTTTATGTTGATGCGCAGCCATTTATGACAGCTCTAGTCATGAGTACATAGATTTAGTGTATTTTTGCGCCTCTTTAGTCGATATGGTGAAAGAGTTATTCGAAAGACGGCTAAAATATTGAAATGGTTTGAAACTACCTTGTTTACCGATTTTCCATTTTCGGTGCCTACCGCGAACAAACATCTGGTCAGGTGGGCAACAGCATAGTTCTCGTCGCTGGCTGCTATGATGGCTTAACAAAGGGACAAAAACGTACGCCTTACAAGAATCGCTAAACGTCAATATGTGCCACTAAACTTCCCAAGACAAAACAATCTGTGCTCGGCGCGATGTTTTTCGAAACGGCCCAAGCACGCCGGGAATTGTACCAGCCGCCTCCAGACTGGTGTGGTGAACGCCATAAAAATACCGAGGGATTCGGTTTTTGTGGCCCGGGCTTATTCGGTTCGCCCAGCGGTGGTTTTTTGTGGCGGTGGCACTTCTTGTGGAAAGCGTATGCAGCACATTTAAATCCGTTTATTATGGTGATGCGCTTTTAATTAGCATTTGATACGGATCTTAATGAAAGCGGGATACCCCTAAGAAGCGGCGTGGGTTTCAGGACCATAAATAATGAAAGTAGGATATTTCTAACAGACCGCATGAAGGATATAAATATTTTATGTTGTAACTTTCCGCCTACCTTCTGAAACATTGAAAAAGTTGAGTATATGTAAGGTTGCACAAAAGTGAAATAGTCGAATCTCTTTCCAGTTATGTCTTTTTATTTAGGTTATACATTAAGGGAATCCTGACAGCTGTAATTTAGAATGATATACATTCATTTAAAACAAAAGTTGACTCAAGATGTTTCCATCTGTTGAGCTTGAAATTAAAAATAACATTCCTTGAAATAATAACAAAACACAAGTTTGCACCTCTTTTAAGGAGGTATATCGGGTTTACTAAAATGCACAGATGTACTTGAAATTTATACAGCGTATTACCCAGTGCTCCCTCTGTGCGTCATATTTTTTTGAATTTTTTTTTAATCTAGAATTTGAGATATTGTTGTTGAAAGTTGTTCATTTTAACATAGGTTTATATGGCGAAGATGGACGGAGCGGCTCTTTTTTTGCCTATAACTGAGAAAAAAATGTAGAAATTGTGAAACAAAACTTTTCTATAGATAGTACGCAGTATTATCTTATTTTCGATGTGTTTGAAATAACTATAGCATGTGGTATATTGCTGAAAAGCAAAAAAAAATCTCCATTTTTTTAGGTCATAAGCAGCTACGATTTCCATTTAAAAAATTATAACTTTGGGTCATAACTCCGGAATCTTAAAACCTACTAAAAATCTAATACTGGCATTCAATTCTACGCCAAAGAATTAGTCTTGAGCAGTTTTTACTTTAACTATAACTTATTTAACAGCTGAGATACAGACATGTTAAAAAGTGTCACAATAACGAGAAACGCCCTGTAACTCAGAAACAAATGAAGATAGCAAATTTCCGATCTGATAGTCGAGTTTGCCATGAAAATCGAGCTCGAGAACGTGGTGTCAGATTTGTCATATCTTTAGTAGTTTCTGAAATACCCTGAATTCCCATCGAAAATGGACCAGCCTGTACATTGTTATCAACAATAAATTATCCACAACAGATTATTTTTTGTAATGTTTTTAAAAAACTAAATTAATTAAATAAGGCTAGGAAGCTGTGATATATTTATTGGAATAAAAAATACAGTTAATAAATCCTTTTAATATATTTAATGGTTTATAAAAACATCGTAATTCGTCCCCAGCAATATTTAGGGTTACATAAAGTCTTCTTTACTTGATTAATATAATTAATAATACTTGAGATAAAAGCATTTGTACAGAATAACAAAGGAACATAAATATTTCTCAGCAAACTTTATATCTAAAAAAATAGTTATAGTTGCAAAACTTTTGTAACATTACTAAAATAAAGATGAAAAACACGAACAGTGAGTAATAATGTGGTTTAAGGAGGTTTATCGGATACAAAGGTACGTCTAAGAGAGTTTCTGTACATTCACTAGTGACTAAAGTAGTAAGCCTTTAGATTTGGCAACGTTGCACTTGGCTGGCTTTGTTTGGATGCCTAAGCTTGAAATGTACACCATATGTCACACCTGCGAATTTCAAATAATACGCTACGTCGAGAACCGCGGCGTTGCCGCTATCACGCATGTGGACGTTAAGTTAATCAACAACAGCAGTTTGTAGGAGAATTATTATAAATTATGTATCTTACAAGTACCTAATCGATTTCTACGAGCTGTCATACGGTTCCTTAGATATCGGTTTCCTATTTATACAAGTTGCTGTTAAAAACTGTTTGCCAATTGCTGCGCATTCTAAGTGGAAAGACCAAGAAAATCTGCATTGTCATAAGACTCTGTACTAAATCGTGAAAAATTATTGTACCTATTAATATCTCGTCTCTTAGGTATCCAAACTAGTCATAATTTTTTTGGAGGATTTTTTTCATATTAATAAGCTTATATTAATTTTTTTATGAATATTTGTTGGTCAATTCCAAATCAGATAAACCTCCTTAAACATATGGTATAAGTTGGTGATTGTTGCATTACATTACTATGTGAATTAGACAGCAGTTACATCCTGTATTTTTATTTTTTTTATTTAAAAAAAATAAATGTTTATAAAATATATTATTGTACATAAATACACATATTTTTTTTTTGTTTAGAACATGATATTGTAAAGGTGCCAAGTTTCAAATTAACAAAATCATTATATTTCATTTAACATGCTGCAAGGCAAGAACATTCTTAATTGTAAAGAATTCCAGTAATATCACAAATTGATTACAAAATTAAGACGAAATTAAAATATATTTCTAATAAAAAAAATTCCTTAACATGCCACATATTTATTTTGGTGAGTTTATTATACTCATATATTAATTACGTCTTTATAATTTATTGCCGTCGAAGAAATTAATGTGATGGTGTTATGCATAAGTTACCGCCGTTTTACGTCAAGCCGGTTTGAAGACAAAAAGCCGGTTGCCGCATTCGGTTTTATTTATAACTATTTTATGTTATATTGAATGTAATAATTTGTATAGCTGCAGCGGTTAAAAAAATAATAAAGAAATATTTATTTCCTTTTTCACATAACATTATATCCATTTAGTCTTTCTCGAGCCTCCAAACAATAAAAAAAAGTGGCACATACTGAAGTTTTCCTTGTTCTCTACAGAAATATACAGCTGGACCTAATAAAAACCAATCAACTCCTCTGAAATTTTTTGCTGCACCATTGAGTTTTTGGGAAAATTACAATAGAGATTTCGATTAAGGATGGCCGGATACCAATTTCAGGATTGAGAAACATCTGGATATTGATTAAAAAAAACAAAAAAGAAAGAATAATAATCTTTATTACTAACCTTAGCTATACAGGGTGTGGCGTGTATAATCTATAAAAATTAAACTACAGCTTCCTGATGATATTTGTAATAGAAAAGTCCTATACGAAAAAGTTCTATCTTCGCATTTTTTTTTGTAAATTAAAGTTCATTTATTCAAAGAAAACCTTATCGGAGGATAAGGTTGCATATGTTACCTTATATTTTAAATCGGTATAATCTAATAGTGGTAAGGTAACATTGTCAAAATATTTGTGCTGTCAACTAATTTTGTATTTGTATTGAATTCATTATTTACTTAATTATTAAATAAGTGAAAGATTCCAGACAAAATTGTATTTCCACGATAGTGACAGTGTAATTTTTATAAAGAAGTAAAAAATAAGAATAGCGTGCCGATTACATTAAAAACGAGATTCTTATTTCTTACTTTGCTTAATTTTATAGTTTGTGCACAAACTAGTTTTACAATGAACCGAGAAAACAATGCATTTACTATTTCCGAACGTGTCGATATGGTGTTAGTGTATGGTGCAGCCGGAGAAAATGCCTTCGCGGCGACTAGGTTATACCGGGAACGATGGACACATCACTGGCCTTCGAGATACGGGAAGTGTTATTCCTCGAGGAGAAGGACCTGGTCAGCAAGTGAACCTTAATGTTGAAGATGCAGTGTTGGAAAATCTTGGCGAAGACCCCACAATTAGTACTCGATGACTCGCACAGCAAGTAGGAACCTCATCTCATACCGTACATCGCATCTTAAGGCGCCAGCTGTTGCACCCCTATCATCTGCAACCAGTTCAACAGATTTTACCCCCGGATTGTGATCAACGAATGCGTTTTTGCAGATGGTTTTTACGGCAATGTGCCAATCAAGTAGACTTTCCTGCTTATGTTTGTGTAACAGATGAGGCGACATTTACCCGTGATGAAGTGAATTTCCATAATATGCACATATGGGCCGATGAAAATCCTCACGCGATTAGGGAAACTCATTTTCAACATCGGTTCTCGGTAAATGTTTGGGCTGGCATAATAGGCGATGTACTTGTGGGTCCCTATTTCTTTGAAGGACGACTAAATGGACCAACATATGCTGACTTTTTGGAGAACCGGTTGCCTGAATTATTGGACGATGTGGCATTACAAGTTCGGGCACGCATGTTTTATCTTCAAGATGGGGCTCCTCCACACAGTACTCGAGAAGTAACGACACTTTTGAATGAAATGTTTCCTCAGCGATGGATTGGACGCTTTGGTCCTGTGCCGTGGCCACCTCGGTCACCCGATCTAACTCCAATGGACTTTTATCTTTGGAGTCACTTGAAGTCATTGGTTTACAATACTCCAATTGCTACGGTGGAAGAATTGCGAAACCGTATACTTGAAGCTGCTGACACAATTAGGGGAATACCTGGAATTTGGGAAAATATTCGCCAAAATTGGGTGCGTCGGTGCCATGCCTGTATCCGCGCTAATGGGGATCAATTTCAACATTTTCTCTAGAAATGGTAAGTTTTATTTCATTTTGTTCCATATTTTAATGGAGTTTGTTTAGTGCACGCAGTTGGCAACTACAGATGCTTACGGATGTGGTTTTGTTTGCGAACTCTTGCAGTAACAACAATGCATTTAAGATAGTAATTACTATTAATTATTATAATAAGAACATATCAGTTTTTTTTAAATACGTATTTTTCTTCGTTTGTACTTTTGCATTGAAAAATTACCCAAAAATTGAGAAGTATCTTTCTATCTTTCAACGACGATTTGTTTACGCGGCTGGTGTACAGCACGTAACTCATCGTACAGCACAAGGACAGGACCGTTCCAGAGAAAATATTTTGATCCATAATTGAAAAAAAAAACGCAAAAATAGAACTTTTTCGTATAAGACTTTTCTATTACAAATATCGTTAGGAAGCTGTAGTTTAATTTTTATAGATTATAGGTACACGCCACACCCTGTATACCAATAGCCTTTTTCTTATATTTACAGTAGGTAAATCTATAGAAATAAAGATTATTATTATTATTATAGCCTTATTCGCCATCACTTGAAACCCCTTCATCTCAACGATTGTTTTCTATTTATACCCCAGAATATATTTTTATACAGACTTACGAAGTTTTATGAAGATTTTTAAAGTGTAACATAATATTTTCATAGCTTTTTATAGCGTAAGAAAATTTCCTGAAACTTTTCTCTCTACAGTTTTTTTTTCTAGGGCAGAAAAGACAAGGAGGTAGATTTGATACGTTTGCCTATATTTGTATCTTACTTACTGGTGTTACTAGAAACCAGAAAAATAAAATAATTTGAATCTGTTGAAATTAACTTTTGTTTTTTTTGTGTTAATGGAACACCCTATATATTTTTAGATAGAACTATATCCCAAATAATAATCAGAATGTTTGTGGTAATGACTTTTTATGATAATACAGCATTTTAAAAGGAATTTTGACGAAAGAATTCCAAAATTTTCCTTAGTGAATCGTTTTATGGGGCTTCCAGAGATGTTTTATATTAACTCAACTGCGTTTAAATTAAATTTAAATAAAATAGCGACAACTCGAAGATGACTAATTTTTTTAATATAATAGATCTTTTTTATTTGTAATACAATTAGATACGCCACAAAACCAACTAATTGTTTAAAAGCTCATTGGCCTACGAATTCTGGGATACCTATTCATTAAATTTTTCTACTTATTAATTTAACGATAGAAAATAAAAAAATTAAATATAATTAAGTATGTTAAATACTTAGGTATTTAAATATTTACTTGTATAAGTAAACAGGACTTCCCAGAAATTAGACATTTCTACTAAGGTCATCTATTGGCAATTACTTGTGCCTGTATTTCTATCTTGACGTTTCCACCAGAATATCGCCCAGAAGAAAGTTGACGTTTGTGGCATGATTTTTGGAGTGAAAATCGCATTTTAACTGTAAACCGCTCCTCGTACTCGCCTGATTTGGCACCGTGCGACTGCTACCTTTTCGGAAAAATGCATTTGTCCATTAAAGGACGTAAATGTAAAATATTGAGTAGCAATCACTATTTTGAACAAAATAAATCAGTTTTGCCAAAAAAATTTTTGTTCTTATTTTTAAAAGATCCTGCTTAGTTTGGACGCACCCCTTGTATATTATACTTCCTAATATTTAAATATTTTCATAACATTTTGTATATATTGAATATTATAAAATAATGTTTACGTGCCATGTAGCGTGCGCGAAGCATTTTAGGCAAGGTCAATGAAAAAATTGTTGACAGCTTCAAGCAACCTTTTCCGTGCAGCGCTTTTTTCAAAAAATAATCACACCAAAATCGCGGCTTTCTCGTGCAAAAACCACACATTAATTCCACGTTACTTACTTCATTACGCTTTATCGTACGTCGCATCAAATCTGACACGTTGTTGAATAAACTAGGCGGCTAAAAAGGAGAATTTATTTTTCCTGCTTACACCACCACCGCCATTGATTAACGGGCATCGGACAAACAATGAGGAGTACAGTTATTAACGCGTATCTATAGTGCCAGCGTTCAACCGAGATGACAATTAAAGTGTCCGATGTCTGCCGTAATTAATTAGTTCCGATTAAAGTTCAGAATAATTAATGTATTCGTGGGGCATTCCTACGGATATTTTTTCGGCGAAGAAGATACAGACATCAATTGTGCCGTAAAACCTGCTAAGAATGCCAGTGGGAAACGATTTATGTGTAGATTAAAAATTTAATTTACTAATTATTAAAATCGTAATTATTGACCGTTAAAAATTATGTCGGAGGAAGATATGTCTTTATTAAATTTCCCCTGGCAATACAATTATGTGTGTAAAATATAATAGGAGAGAAGTGAATAGGTAATCGACTGGAAAAACTAGTATTTTCGCTGCTGTTAATGATGTCCGTATACTCTTGAGGCACCACGATTTGACGAAATTCTTCTGGTTCTTGTCTATTAGGTACCACCTATCACATTTCATTTAAATAAAGATGAAAGGAAATAATATTTTAAATCTTTATATTAATAATTTCAATATCATGTTTATTTATAATTTGTAGAAAATTTTATGTTTACTAAAATAAATAACTTCACGGTTCTCGATTTCGAAAATTCAATACCGTTGTATGTTTTCAGCCAGGAAAATTGATTAATTCCAAATATTTCGAATTTTCACCACCAAGAACGGCAGTGACAACATTTTTAACATTAAGGCGATGTTTCGCATGGTATTAGCTATGTCCTGTCCAAATTTGGTTAGTACAACTCTCTCGATTTCGGAAATTCAATACCTGTGTATGTTTTCTGCCACGAAAATTGAATAATTCCAAATATTTCGAATTTTCACCACCAAGAACGGCAGTGACAACATTTTTAACATTAAGGCTATGTTTCGCATGGTATTAGCTATGTCCTGTCTAAATTTGGTTAGTACAACTCTCTCGATTTCGGAAATTCAATACCTGTGTATGTTTTCTGCCACGAAAATTGAATAATTCCAAATATTTCGAATTTTCACCACCAAGAACGGCAGTGACAACATTTTTAACATTAAGGCTATGTTTCGCATGGTATTAGCTATGTCCTGTCTAAATTT
>NW_019416245.1:343255-373097 GCF_000390285.2 Anoplophora glabripennis
TAGATGTTCTAATAACGATATGGAACACTTTAATAACAGTTATAGCTATTATTTCGTAAAGGGTATAAAAAACGTTGTATACTAGTTATACAATAATTTAATAAAGAATAAGGTTTATATTCACTATACAACTGTGCTAGCAATACGCGTTTTATATCCAATATTCACCTGTTTAACTGTCACATATAGTATACAATGGTCTTATAATGGTATATAGAATTCTAATAAAGAATAAAACACATTTCTTTCAGTGTATTAGCTATGTCCTGTCCAAATTTGGTTATTGCAACTCTCTCGGTTTCGAAAATTCAATACCTATGTATGTTTTCAGCCGCGAAAATTGAATAATTCCAAATATTTCAAAGTAAATCGTAATATTTATTTACTTACGAGTTACTTGTGCTGATTCCAGTGACTAATCTAAGTTTGTAGGTTCGGGCAAATTGGAGTTTCACAATAAACAGTGAATTTAAGATGTGGCAAATAATGATTGTCAAACTAAAGGAGATAAGATTTTCAGTTCAACCTTGACGTTGTTTCATTAGCAACCCTGACAATAGCAATAATGAAGAAAATGTAATAGACATCTAAATAAATTCAAAACTTATTTAATAGAGCTACTGTTCAAAGAAGTGTCATCGTGGTAAAAAATGAGGCTACCTGTATTGAAGGGGTTAATCTACTTTTATTATAATTATAACAAACAGGATAATATGGAGAGGATCTTCAGCATTACCATAAAATTTATGTATCCGAGTAATAGTAAATAGGTTCTTAACTTTCACATTTAATTTTAATGGGTGCGCATATAAAAATGACACTAAACGTTTTATACCGGTTAGTAATATATAGGATCTAATAAATTTCAAAGGTGCAATAAAGAATGGAGGGTCGCTTAAAAAGTCGATTTATTTAGCTCAGCATTAATGAGATCTTAGCTCCTAGAGGAGATCGCCGTAATTTTACATCGAATAAATTAAAACCGAGTGTTTAATTAAGGTTGACTTAAATGTATTACGATAAATTAAATGTATTCTAGGTTCATAATGAACTAGGTATAGCTGTTTAGATACAATTGTGAGAAACGTACTTCTAATTCTTTCCTGTACACTCCTGTACACTTTTGGATTAGTCTTCAACTTATTAAAATTAACGACACTTAATTGTTGGTATTTTTTTCAGAATAGTTATATGAATAATAATAATGATTCTGAAGGTACAGTGTATACATTTCATGTTCTTTAGGGTATCTAGTTTAATATTAAAAATAGAGAGCTGCGAAAAATATATTTTTAAGGAAATATTACATTTTATTGGTTATTTTGGACTAATAACAATAAATGTGTTCAATACATAACGTGACATAAACAATGCATCAAATGTTGAAATAGTACAAACTCTGGCCAGGTACCGAACGCTGGTTACTGCACTGCCCGTGGATCGGGTAGACGTTTGTTCACAGACAGGGGCATCTCCGCTGCTAGCCCTGCTGCGTCCGGTTTATTACCGTACTATTTCCACTTCTCGAATTAGCATCCCTTTCAATTCCTTAGTCTTTGGTATTTACAATATTAACTGGCACTTGTTGTAAACAGATTAGTGTTTACTCAATGTAACCTAGTTGAGTAAGAGAATGAAAAAGACTATCTTCCTTAGTGGTGGGAATATTTTTTCGGATAAGAATTTAAACTTAAAGGATAACCGAAAATAAATGCATTTTTTGTCGCCTCTTATACATAATGTATTACGGAGAAGTGCCCAAAGTAATGAAATAAACAGGCATAATTTGTCACCGCTGAAATAACTTCCAGAGCTCCCCTGCTTTCATTCATATCGAGGAATCCAAGACCGCTGCTCCGAAGCCTCCTTGCATGGGGATAAGTTAACTTGCGTATAATTAATTATACAATTCCCTTAGTTGTCAGTACAAAATAATCACTTGAGGTGTTCGTCAAAACGAATGCGAACTTATGAATATTTATAAAGTGTATGCATAGGAAATCGCGCCTTTGGTAACTCGCATTATTATTCATACGGTGAAACAAAAACGACGAGATGTTAATTGGCCTGGTACTGCGCCAAGGGCCCCACTTTTGCGCTCGGTACTTGCCAGCGAAATCCTTATAGAAGGTAATAGCTTTGCACATATTGTTATTGGATGGTAAATGAGTGATTTATGACGTATTAAGGAATTCAAGTTAGGTCGTGAATTTTTGTGCGACGCGGTGGTAGATTTATTGCTCCCACATAAAAAAAAACGCGAGACCAACGCGACAGAACCGGTATGTGGACGATATTTCAGGAGAAAAAATTCTTTTGACCATTTAAATAATTTTCCAATATACTTACGAAGCGGAAGACTTCAAAAATACTCGCACTCGAATTGAATCAAGTACAATAAATCATGTATTTTGTTACATTTATTTGCAGTGATATTTTAGTCTTATGTAACGGACTTACAACTAGTGGTACTAAAATCAAACTGTAGCGTTTCACCAAAATAATATACCTAAGTGTTGAAATTTTGAGAAAAACTACACACAAGTTTTTCTCCTTTGCTGTGTAAATTATGTTATACAGATTGGGGAACATCAACAGTTTCTGATAACTTACAATATTTTGTCTTGTAAATATAATATAATAATTCGGAAGGCAAATGGGGAACAAAGATACTTTGCGTGCAAACATAGCACGATCAGACAGATTTCCATATCACGTCTGAAGAAATTTGATGGTTGGAAGTGAATTTTGAAGCATGACCAAATCACCCAATGATATATGGCTGGTATATTTTCTTGAATCTCAGGACGACATAGTTGACAGCAATAAATCAGTAACCACATATCTCGAAAGTAATTCATAGCAGAAGACGAAAATTAATAGAAGAATAGAAGGATATATGTCCCTAATGTTAAATTCAGAAGTCGATGAATGTGCTGTAATAGATTTTGAGACTAAAAAGAGACACACTAGAGGCAGACACCGATTCTCGTCCTATATATTGCTGACTTTGCTTTCTATTAAATTGTAACCAGGACTTTTCAAAAATAGGTATTTCTAGTGAGTCTATCTATCAAAATTTCATGACATGAAAGAATTGACAATATGTTTGTGTCATCGGTAAAAAAAGAGCATTGAACAAAGAGCTAATATTAAGTATTGTTTTGAAGTTGGTAAAACTTTTACCGAAACGTTTCGATACAATTGATGAGCCAAGTTTGTGGTGATGATTGATGAATTGATGAATGGTATACTTACGCAATTTAAAAACGGTCGTGAAGATATAAATGATGAGCAACATGTTGGCGAACCAAAATTCGAGATCACCGCAAATTCCACCACAAAGAGTTCGCTCCACTGGGACAAATCATTAATGCAGGTTTCTATTTTGGCGTTTTGAAGCGTTTGGTACAGCGTATTCATCGTATTTAGCCAGAATATCGCGCAGAATGAAGTTCATCTCAAAGATCGGCACTTGTGACCCATTTTTTAGACTAAACATCGCATTTAAACTGTCAACCACTCTCCGTATTCGCCTGATTTGGCACCGTGCGATCTTTTCGGAAAAAGCATTGAAAGGAATGCGCTTTGTGGATGTTTCTATAAGAGCATGCAAATTGCTGTGTTGAGTCGGAAGTGGATTATTTTGAATAAAATAAATGAACTCTTTCCGAAAACCTTTTGATGCAAGTACGAATTTAACAATAACAGCACGATGTAATCTATAATCACGAAAAAGAATGAAACAAGAAATTTTTTGTTAAAAATCGCGATGTTTGTATTACTAGAATCATTTCTCCCTTTTGCTTTATTCTTAGAAATTTGTTTACAGCTGAAGTTTCGAGTTCTCAAATTGATTGAATCAACTGCGCAATATTTTTCAAAGGTGTAATCTTTTTCGAATTAATGAGAAATTAAGGCAAGCAGTTCGTCTACAGATACATAAGGAGAAATATCAAATATATCCAAGAAATTACTAATGACGTTACAAAAAATTAATTAACTTTAAATGATGGACAGAACATAATTATATATTTTAATTCATTCCATATTTTATGCACGGAACGATCTGAGAAATAAACCAGATACGATTCTATATATATATACTAATTACTGAATACGATTCCATTAAATATATACACCTAATAATTTCTATAATTGCGCTTAATAGATATAAATCATAAATATTAATTCCCAACGTGATAAATTACTCTATGGACAATGTTTTAGTTCAATGACTCGATTGTAAAGGCAAATGATATTAATTTGATCTGTTCGGCGTCATCATGGTTGCTATGATCTGAACGTGTCTGTCTGTAATTATAACTAATTACTTAATACATAAGCGAAACATAACTATTAAATTCCACAACTGCTTATAAATTCGTTTATAAAACCCTTTGCACTGGTGCTACGATGAGCAAATATGGTGAATCAACAAATGGCTTCAGCAAAAAATCATAACTCAATGGTAGTTTTCGTTAAAATAATGGTGGATTAAAATTAAAAGTGGCACATTAATAATACCTAAACTCCGCAAGTTACGGATTTACAATGCTCTTCTTTAGCATTAGCTAGAGACTTTCAACCTGCTCTTGTTGTTCTTGGGTTAGGCCCAACTTGGTACTGATTTCGGTTCATATTGCTGGTTCTGGTCCTCTGAGAAGTTCCGTAACTGGACGCATTCAATGCACCGGAAACGACCAGTTTTAAAAGGCGATCATTGTCTCAGGGGCGTTACGAGCAGTCTTAGAATCAACAAGAACCGAAATCATTATCAGAGAGGGCCTAGAGGCTCTTCGCCCCTACAGAGCTCAGCCCGAGAATAATAAGAAAGGGTAAAAAATTCTTAGCTACTGGTGCCAACAGGCTCTGTATGTCTGTCCATCACAATCGAAGGTTATTCGACTCTCAAACCTTTTTAGATCCACTTTAGCTCTGGTAGCTCAAAATTGAAAAGGATACATATATGGGATATGTTTACGTTGTTGCAATAGTCCCAATTTCACTGTTTTCAATATTCCTCTGCAAACACAGTGCCTAGTGCATCGTCTGAGACGCATTTCGGCAATTTATAATCAGACACCAATAACAGTGAAATCGTACGCTTGACCAAATAAAATATTAACCACTGTTGCTTTTCGCTGAAACTAAACACATACATCCTCATATTTTTTACATTCGACGGGAAGTATACGGGAGAGCGGAACAAAGCTGTTTTTTCTCACACACCTACTACTTCGATGAATAAATTTGGTTCCGACACTTGAAGCTTCTTTTGAATTCTAAAATAAAAACTTCTATCGCGCCATGCACACATACCCACATATCTCCGGCTCGACTCCTCCGGGAGCATATGCAGGAAAGGCACTGGAACGCCGACGAGGGCGCATCCGAACTGCACGGACGGAGTGGATTAAAATGATAAGAGTTGTCATCGCCCTAACATGGTGCAGATTTAATCACTGCTTAATACGTAAAGTATCTATTGGGCATTTAAAATATTATGGCGAGTGAAGTTTTCAAAAAAAAAAAAATAATAAACGATGTACAATGAATCTATACAAACACCATAAATCAAATAGGACAATTTCGGCTCCAACTTTTGAACCAACGCGTATAATACATATAATGAAATTTTAACATTTTATGTAGGCCATAAAGGCTCATAAAACCATACTACAGTAGATGTTTTGTACTGTCATGGAAGTCAGTCAGCCACCACACTCGTTGGGCCAAAATTTTGACAGGTGTCATTTTATAGAGCTGAAAACTGAATTTTTAAGTACTTTGGTCGTTTCTCTTTAAAAAAGGTATTTGTTTCGATAAAGGAAATTAATTATGGATCCTGTATATTTCATATTAATGTGTATTGAACATTTTCACAAGGACAATAGGCGGTACAGTGGCTCAAAATTGATTAAATTATATCGCACTCCCCCACACATCAGCGCTCACATAAACTGCGCCTCTCCTAACCCGCAATCATTTCTAATCCAAATTTCAGCCCTACCACCGCCACCACCGCACCTCAGACATTATAAAATTGCCATTAAAACTTTAATAAGCCCTCACATTCTCCTCACCCGCTGTTTTGAGTAGATAATCCGGCGTAACAATGTCGCTTTTAGACATGATTCATTTTTTATAGAGCACACACTGTCATGTCACCTAGCGATTCACGCGTTGTTATAAATGTTTAATAACGCCCTTGTGTCTCGTCGCCCGACGCAAGGGGAACGGTCCGGGTCCCCGGATGCAGAAGAAAACCTGGAGTGACGGAGCCGAGCATTAGCACACCGGAGATCGAACGGAGATCGGCTCAGTGCACCTATGCAAGGATGTCCTGATGCATGTGTTCGCGGTGGGAGATAAACTGCACGGAAGAAGTTAATAGATGATGTGTTTAAGATACATTGTTAACACGAGATGTGTTGACATGTGTTAGAAAACTAGTTATTAATAAGCAATAGGTATGCCACTAATTTATAAAAATTAAATTCGAGTTATATTTCTCTAAAAAAGAAATACAAAATAAAACACCTTAAGATTATACAAGGTGTTAATGAATTTTAATTGTAATTTCATTACAACACAATTTGATACTACATTTATTTTGCAGCAAGAATTTTTGAGCCGTAATGAATTATTGAATTGGATTTTACTAAAAAACGGCTCATGCTATTAAAATCTAACAAGACTACTTTTTTATGTAAAATTGCACACAAATATGTACACAATATGTACACAAAAAAAATTGCAAAATTTGCCCCATGGTCCCGCATTTTTTACGCATCTGTAGCAAATTTTGATCTGTACATTATACCGATGATTAAGCATATTATAAATAGTAATACAACCCCAAAAGTTGGTGATTTAATATTAAACCGTTTTGAAGTTATGCAACAAAAACTGTTTCCTGAATTGCCCCTTCAAGGGGCCGTATCTTCCTTAGGGGACGCCACTGACAAAAACGCTACTAAGGTTTTTATCATATTTCGACATGTTTTAAACACTCAAAATTTAAGTACTTATTTCGTTAACACCTTGTATAGGACACAACTGAGCTGGTTGGCAAGCACACCATACTATGCAGGGGGTTAATAGAGGGTGGGAAAATACAATTTTAATTAAGTCACTTGTGGGCTAAAGTGTCATGTGTTCCAGAAAATTCATTAGAATTATTACGCGGAACTTAGGCCGACCCTGTATCGCCCCGCGATTATCACCGCCATTTAAAATTGTATTTATTAGCAATTTTTGTAGAATTACCTAATATCGATTTCTGGTAAGTGGTTTACTTATTTTTTTAATTTAGTTTATATGAGAGATAATAATAAAATGGATATTTTAAAAAATTAAATTTAGTAAAATTAGCAGTTCACATTAATCTAGTTATATTGTGAATACTGTTATTTCAAAATTTCAGTTTCTCTAAAAGTTTTGTGTTTTGCATATTGGTAATTTTGTTGTAGGTATTAATATTCATTAGGTAATTCCATTTTCCGGGGCGCCACTAATAAAGCAATCCTATATTAATGCGGAAATGGTGGAAATATTACCAAGCGTGCTTATTTTTGTGCATTGGCCCAATACGCATAAAAATAACAGGGCCGGTTTCAGAATTTTCTTTTTTTGGATTGACAATTTGATTATTTTGAAAATATAACATTTAGGCTACAAGTTGCCTAATAAAACTTGTTTATTTTCACATTTTCTATTTTTCCTTGAAAGAACGTAGTTATTTCAGAAACACCCTGTATTCAGCCAATTTTTCTTAAGGCTTTAAGACAGTCTGTAATGTAAATTCCATTTGCCCGACGTTCTCCTGTAGAAAGTCCACACTGCCGTCGTTTCCGAAAATATTAAAAATAAATTGCCGACGCCGGGGTAAAATATTGGAATTGATAAAAATTACAAATTCGCGGCCCGTGTTCCGGCAACGTTTTGTGTCCAATAAAACAATGCAAAGCGAAACCCATTCCGGTAAAAATTTATATATTTTTTCGCCGGTATTTTACTTTAGACGCAATCAAAATGTGATCGAGTGCGCCGCGAGGTATTCTGAAATACATAAATTCCGATATATTGTGAGAGTCTCTGCCCGGGCTCCGCCCTTAAGTAAAAATATATGTATCGAGTATTGGAATCGAATCCCGGGCCTGACACTCTGATACATTTTAAATTCACATTCGTAAGTACGGAAAATAACTCCGATATCGTCGGGAACGTGCTAGGGCCGCCTTTGTTTCCGTTATTAAGCCCCGCCATTTTTCCATTTTCATTCCCGAGGCCAGAAGGTCCTGAGGTTCCCTCCGCTTCCTTTTCTTTCCTTCTTAAGCCACTGATTTATTTGATTCTCGCCTACCGCGCCTTAATATTGTTTTTGATTCACGATTTAGGTCATTCCGAGGGACGCGGATATATCCCGTATTCAAATTATTTTATACCCCCGTTTGTGGATTTAGTTCGCTGCGAGAAGATAAAACTGACAAAATCATTAGACCCCACGATACAACCAACCAAAATACTCGAATTCAATTAGTCACTTTCATATTTCCAATATAATTAACGTGGAGATTGCATTATCGATTTTCCTCAAGAAATTTGCGAAAAAATATCACAGATTCAGGAACTACTAAATAGGCCAGGAAATATACAGGGTGATTCAGTCATAATGTCATTAATTTTAAGAGCAGATAGAGAAAAATGAGTATAATACGATGGCGTGATTTAAAAAAAAATTAAATGCATATTTAAGCTGAAAAAAAATATTTTCAAATCATTATTTAACCCCCTTTTCAGGCTGTTACTGACCGGCTGACGTCACAATATTATGCACGGCTACGATATGAACCTATGAACAACGCGCCCTAGATGCAACGTTGCCATATTTATATATTTTCGCTCATATAAAGACAATAAATAAACGGTTTGCTCACGTCAGCCAATAATAATTTAAATTGCTATAAATTTTTTTTTTATAATTATGCAATCAACATATTAAATTGTTATTGTTGCCCAGCAAGAACCTCGAGGAGGTCTGAGCATGACTTGCCAAAAATCATTTTTTATTAACATCATAGTGATAATTTTTTAATTTGCTGTAAGCCTTCTACTAAAAATTGAAAGTAACGCGGCCCATTCAGATGTACAGGTAGAAAATGCGGCCCAATTAAACGATCGCCATATACTCCTGTCCATACATTGACACCCAACCTCCTCTGAAAGCTAAACCGACGAGTAGTGTGCGGGTTTTCATCTGACCAAATGTGACTATTATGGCTGCAAAGAAATTAGCTCTGTTTCACTTTAAATAAAATTTAATATTGAAATTACAAAACCCCAAGAGTTCAAATAATTTAAATTTCATTTCATAACCATTTCAATTTCATTACAGAAATAATGACATAAAAAACCAACACTCACTAGATAAATTATAAAGAGAGGGTGAAATGTATGTAGTATTTAAATATTGACTGTAAGTAATAGAAGATAAAAATACAATCGGACGGAGACAAATAAACAACTCGGTACGTATTTCCGACCTAGGTTAACCTGTGTCGAGGTCAATAACCTTCTAATTTGCACGTGTGCACTTTAGTAGGATCGTATTCCATGCAAAGTAGAGCAAAAAGTTGTCGGTCTTTTATCAAAGGAAAATCGTGTCATCAATGAATAGGGATGATTGTTTTCGAATGTACGGTTATTACAATTTATCATTTTTAATATTATTAACGTTTTCACGTTTTATAATTTATTATGTTAAATAATACACAGTTTTAGTATTTCAATTTATTATTCAATATGCAGTTGCGTATAACCAAAGTTTACATAATAAATGTAAACTTTAGTGTAAATCTAAACTTTGGTGTAACCTAGGTAGGCACTTATTGTTTTTGAGAAAGCAATACTTATGTTTTTTACCTGTTTAAAATGCCAGCACGAGTAAAACAGCATTCATCCGTCCAGAGCACTTTGTTAATAAAGTTCTGCTGCACTTAGGAACCAATTGCAAAATTCAAGACGATTGGGGAAATCAGCTGCTTCTAAAGCTTGAACTTTTTGAAAATGTGTTATGTTAACTCCTTTGCGGGAAAAATGCGGGAGATATGGAGGGTGGTAGATTTGAATAAACGCTTTAAATTGTTAGGTAATGGTTTTGTAACCGTGTGTAGTGTATTTTGTATATTCGGGTATTTAGTGTGCCGACTTTTTTTATTTGATAAAATACAGTGTGCCTACAAACCTCTGCTTTATTTATTTTCTTTTAACGAAAGTTGACTTCGAGAAGTCAGGCTTGTTAAAACATTTTGCACTAAGTTAATACAATTATTAAAATTAGTTATAATAAAATGCAGCATGATCCTTTATTTATTTGCATTTTATTGGTTTCACACATACGTATCCGTATACTAGAGCGGATTAATTAAATGTGAACACAGATTATGATGTGAACTTGGCAACGCTGTTCGCTTCAGCTGACGATTTATTCGTGACATTACGTTACAAAATTTTCCGACCATCCGGGCATCTGGCAGGGCCGCCTTTTTAGCGGGAGTTGCGGGTTGTTTTCCTTCATTTTTAAAAGTCGAGTAAAAATTTTTTTTACGATTTTCTGTTTTTATTAAGTCTTCTGAATATGTGATTAAAATTAATGACATTATGACTGAATCACCCTGTAGAGTTGGACGCGACTTTTTGTTTCGGCAAGCTAATTGTATCACTATAGATGCTAAATATTATGTACAATAACATATTTCTACAGTCATAAAAATGGGGGGGGGGATTGTTTACAGGTTTAAATTGTATAATATTTACGTTTTTCCCTTTACCTACAAAACTAGCCCTCGAGCGTCAAAAAATATTGATTTGATCAAAAGTTCTGACATTTTCAGCCTGACGAGCCGCCACTGGTTTTCAGTACACCATGGATATTATCCCAAAATCCCAAATTTTTCACAGTTCTTTCATTCGGGGCATTCCTTCTACCGAAAATTCTACGTAATTTGCGCACAGTCTCATCTACACACTCTCCATACTAGGAATTCAAATCGTGGGTTACTTTTGGGACCCCCTATCCATAAGTACAGAGAGAAAATAACAGCTTTCAATATTAGACATATAAGTGATTATATTTATAACACTCAGTAGATAAGAACTGTTTTATTAAATTCAACGTATTTTAAACCTGGTTTAAAAAGGCACATTTCCTTTATGTAGGGCTCAACCTTCTGAGTTATAGCCTCATCTTTCAGATAAAAGAATATAATTACTGAAATCAGTTAATACCCGGTACCGCCTCTGGTTTGTTATTGAAACTGGAAAGAAAATGAGCCGTCCTATTGTTTGGCATCACAATTTATTCCCTCTTTTTTTTTTGCATAAAGGCGTTGAAGTTCGCCTGACGCCGTTCAAATAAAGCAAGGGAATTAGTTTCATTTAAAAAGGCGCACTCTAATCACCATCCGCTTTCTTAATAATGGGAAAATAGAACTAATTTAGCTAAAGTAATTCCCGAAGAGAAAAGAGAAGGTAGTCTAATTGCAATTTCTTTATGGCGTATCAACATATCGGCAAACAGAAAATAATTGGCGTAAATAACGACTCCTCTTAAAAGGAAAGAATTCCTTTCAGGACTAACCTCGGGAGAAAAATAAGACGAATCCGACTGATTACAGAAAATCTAAATCACAAATGATACAAAGGGAGTAAACTTTCTTATAAAAACTACATTCCATTGTGCAAAATCCAGTTAACTCATTTCAGAAGAGCGAGTCGCCTTTGCGAATTAAACATTCAACTGTCTCGAGAGCGGCTCACCGCCGCGGCTTGGACTGCCCCTCCGCGATGTTGCCGGATGGGTCGCAAAGGAAAAATATTTTCCTTCTTCATACAAGAAAAAGTGTCCATCATTCGTAGACCGATCGAAATAACTCATTTAGAGGGAAAAAAAAGGTAATTGTTACCTGGACTTTTGTAAGTGGAAATGGTAAAGGGGCTTATAATAAACGCAAAAGAAATATATACGTGAGCAGGGGTGGCGGAGGGTTAGTTTGGGGGGTTTGAAAAGTTGTAAAAAATTGTATAATTGGGATTTCTGGCGAAAGTTGACGTCAAACAAAAAAAGTATCCAATACAAAAGTTGTAGATCATGCAAAAATCTACAACTCTTGTAGAGGTCACTTTTTAAGATTCCGAGAAAAATGCGAAAAACTGTTTTTTTTTCTGATTTTTTGTTTTTTATTTTTCATTTCCGCAAAAATAATTAAATTTTGACGAAACTTGGTGAATGTATACCTTTCTGTATCTTAAATAACCACAAATTTTTTTAGATAAAAGAATCAAGAAGTTTCCGAGATATTAATTTTTTCCGGTTTGAAACATTTTTTTTTCAAATTTTATAATTTCTTAAAATTTAAGTGTCGTGATTTATTTCCATTTTTTTGTTCATCATATTCAATAAAAAAAATGATTATATCGTTGATATTTATTTTTAGAAGTTGCTAGAAAACATAGGTAAGTACACTACTTTGAAAGCTAAAATAATTACGAGTGACCTTTAGAAATTAAAATATCAAATTGGAATTTTCAGAATCGAGAATTTTTTTCAACTTAGATATTGATAAAATAAAGAGAAAAAAACATTATATTTGACGATTTTGGAAATTTTAAAAAATCTTGAGCGACCTTTAAAAAGTGTTTTTTTAACATGATTTGAGGGGGCTCTTAAAACATGATAAAGTAACATATTTTCACGAGACACGAACAAAAATATTCGGTCTTTTTAAGTCATCCTACTATGCACGTTTTCAGCCACGAAATTTGAATAATTCTACGTTTTTCGAATTTTCACCCCCAAGAACGGCAGTGACAACATTTTCAAAAAAATGGCGATGTTTCGCATGGTACTAGATAATTCTACATTTTTCGAATTTTCACCCCCAAGATTATGTAAAATAACGAAATTTGAATTCTAAATTTTTCGAATTTTCACCCCCAAGATTACCTATGTACGTTTTCAGCCACGAAATTTGAATAATTCTACATTTTTCGAATAAATGGCGATGTTTCGCATGGTACTAGCTACATCCTGGACAGATTTACCTTCGCGCAACTCACTCGGTTTCAAAAATACAATACCTATGTACGTTTTCAGCCACGAAAAATTTGAATAATTCTACATTTTTCGAATTTTCACCCCCAAGATTATGTAAAATAACGAAATTTGAATAATTCTACATTTTTCGAATTTTCACCACCAAGAACGGCGGTGACAACATTTTTAACATTATGGCGATGTTTCGCATTGTATTATCCTGTACAAATTTTGTTCATGCAACTCTCTCGGTTTCGACAATGCCTATGTATAAGGATGGCCCAAAAAAAAACGACTATTTATATAAATATATTTGCTATTCACAGTGCGGTAGTAAATTTTGCCTCGAAAAGTCATCGTACAGACTTCTCCAGGTGATATTTTTTTTCGTTTTGACAAATACTTTTTGGTGAAATAAAAAAATCTGTAATCACCGTTCAAAAACATGCTCAAAAATGCAAAAAAAATAAAAATGATGCAACAATGAATTTTTCAGTAATTGTTGATAATTTGTTTAAATTTAAAAAAAAAATCAATAACTGATTACACCATTCAATTCTACGGAAAAAATACAAAAAAAAACTCATTTTTCAACCCAAAACTTTATTTTTGTACAGTATTGCTATATAATATAATATAATAATGCTATAAGTCGAATAGTGAATAAATAAAATAAATAATAATTTCTGTAGGATCGATTAGTGTACTTATTTTTTATTTAATTTTGATGAATTGATAGATATACAGTGTGTCCAAGATAAAGACGGGATAGCATTAGGATCTAGGAAACGGTAAGAGATACGGGTGGCACAGATTAGAAAAAAGTTGTGTTTTTTATACCTAACAATATGCCGTTTAGAAAGTTTTAAAATTCCGGGTAGTTCCAGGAAATTTTGCAAAATTGTTTAATTTTTTTCTGGCTTTATTTGAAAACGAATTTTAAAATAAATTGCATATTTACAATGCCACTTTTTTCGCTCTATACAAAATTAAAAACGACATTAGATTTTGTCATAAAAATAACAGCGACGCATTTAAAAAAATTAATCTGATGATGGCCCCTCGATGATGAAACGTCGGATTGCGAAAATATTGACGCCATTGGATAGAGCGGAAAAAGTGGCATTGTAAATATGCAATTTATTTTAAAATTCGTTTTCAAAAAGAGCCAGAAAAAAAAAAAAATCGATTTTGCAAAATTTCGGGTTTTCGGATTTCGCGTCAACAGTAGACTTTGCACTCAATACTTTGTATTGCTGAAATTTCAGATCATCCAGAGATAATTTATTATTTGTGCATTTGTAATTCGACTTAGATGTTTATAGCAATTCTGTACAAAAATAAAGTTTTGAGTCAAACAATGAGCCAGTTTTTTTTGTATTTTTTTCCTTAGAATTGAATGGTGTAATCAGTTTTTGATTTTTTTTTTAATTTAAACAAATTATCAATAATTACTGAAAAATTCATTGTTGCAAGTAATTTTTTATTTTTTTTTGCATGTTTGAGTATATTTTTGAACTGTGATTACAGATTTTTTTATTTCACCAAAAAGTATATGTCAAAATGAAAAAAATTATCACCGGCGGAACTCCGTACGATGATTTAAGTAGAATTTTTCTTTGAAGAAAAAGTGTTTCAGACTGGAAAAAATTAATATCTCGTAAACTTCTTTTTATCTAAACAAATTTGTGGTTATTTATGACACAGAAAGGTATACTTTCACCAAGTTTCGTCAAAATTAAATTATTTTTGTGGAAATGAGAAATAAAAAACGAAAATTCAGAAATCTTAAAAAGTGACTTCTACAAATGTTGTAGATTTTTGCATGATCTACAACTTTTGTATTGGATACTTTTTTGTTTGACGTCAACTTTCGCCAGAAATCCCAATGATACAATTTTTCACAACTTTTCAACCCCCCAGATCATCCCTCCGCCACCCCTGCTCACGCATTTATTTTTTTAGGTTTATTATAAGCCCTTTTACCATTTTCACTTATAAAAGTCCAGGTAACAATTTTTTTTTCTCTCCAAGTGAAATTTGGTTGGACTATCGTGCAAAAATGTAAAAGTGAGGTACACTTATTGCAATATAAGAAAAAATAAAATTAAATAGATAAATAAAAATGAATGGAAATATTGAGACAATGATTAAAAAAACTTTGAATTGTAGCTAACTAAACGTTTATCCAAGCTTATGATATCCAAACTAAACCAATACTTTTCTCTGCCCTTCAAGTTAACTGTTAATGTTTGTGAATGTTAGAAACTTTTTTCTTTCTTTTTCCCCATTGGTTTTAGGCACGTACTTTAACGATAAAATCTTCAAAATACGGTATAAAAATTGAAAATGGGAAAAATCTCAGTGATTTTCAACTTGAGAGTCCGTTTTCCTGGTCTGAATATCACAATTCTTTCAAATTATTTAATACTAGTTATAAGCAATTTTCACAGAGTTATCAAATATTTCAGTAACAATATTTTTAAAGTTATTTATCTCACACTACACATATAATAATCCTTTGTCGTACCAACTGCTGAAGCTTGCACAACACAAGATTTTCCCGTACACCTGGCAACTTCGCGGTCCTCTGCCGGAATCGAGGAACGCCATGCCGACTCGCAGAAATACTGGAGCCATTTATTATTCTTTTCTTTGAAGTATTTTAGGGGGCGAGCAGTAATGACGTTCTCTCTCGGTAATCCATGCATATACGGGACCGGCAACTACCCCACACACATCGGGTTTCTTTTATTTTGCGAATCGAGGAAAAGATTTGATGAAAATCCCTCCCTGCCGTGCGTTCAGACTCCCAATCAACACACACACACACGATGTACCCACTTTAAGATCATTATCGAACCGGAAAATCGGGAGATTCTATAAAATAATCCTTAGTCTGTAAAAAAATCACGATCGCAGCCGCTGTTTGTTTGATAAAGCCATTGTTGGTTCGAATGGATTTTCTGGCTGTTTTACATACGAAGCTGTGCTGTAGCTGCAAGGTATAAGGCGGTTCACGTCAAGTGAACAGTGAATTTTCTAGTTTTTGTTGTTAAATTTACAGAAATTATACTGGTAGGTATATGAATAAATTCACTACTTCAATTCATTGAACTGGTGAAAACATAACATTTCAGACAAAAGACCTTTACGTTCTTTGGTATATATACCAGTTAAAAGTTGCAATAATTAAATATTCATAACGAATAAATTAATATAAAGTGTAAAAATGAGAAGTGTATAACATCATGATGCTACGCGTATACAGGGTGAATTATACTAGGAAACGGAAAATTATTAATATTCAGAATCCAAGAAAAAAAAGACGAAATACAACTTTTTCCTATAAAGATATTTTTTTAAATTTTGCGGAAAGTAACAATAGATTACGTAAACAAAATAATTTAATAAGCGTAAAGGTTATACAAAAAATAAATTCATTATTTTACATTAAAGGTTATGTTCACCTTTTTTTTTGCAGCAAATTAGAAGGCCTATATCTCAAAAACCGCACGTTTTTGGAAAAAAATTTTTGCTTTTACCCGAAGAATGTCTCCTTAAAACTGGTGGACTCCCCCACGGGACACCCTGTATTTACGAAATAACTAAGATGGTAACATTTAAATGTATTTCTCTTTGAATCCTCAAGTGAGTGCAACAACAAAAAAACCACTCCCTACTTAAAAAACTGTTTTTTGTTTGTAACTCATCTCATCGATCGCTTTATAGCGGTACAGCTGAAGCACTAACCTATTTTTTCTGTTCCAAAGACTATCCTTATGTATATTGAAGCGCTGAATCCGAATCGGAGGCCAGGATTGCTCTATTAGCTCACTCTAGGAGGTATTGCATTTGGAACAATTGTAAAAAGAGAATGGAAGTTACTGCAGGACCATATCTATATGTATTTTGACATGCTGCAACCGAATCCGTAGTCGGAATCGCTCTATTGCCTTCCAGTATTTTTATACCTTCCAAAATATCCCTAGTGTAGGAAATTCCTATTCAGCAATATACAGAACTTTAGTCATTTGATGTCCGCAGAGATATGAGAGCATTCGAAGATGTGAACCATCGTTTGGAGAAAATAAATTACTTTTTTCTCCTTTGGTAACGAACTTTGATATCTTCAAACGATCTATGCAACCGATTTATTTTCCTCTCCCGTGTTTTTGGCTCGGTTTCTCTTTTAAGCACCCGACAGAAATAATATAAAATCGTACCTTCCATGGTACCTACGCTCCATTTCCTTGATATCTTGATAACCAACCATCCACGCTGTTTTTTACTGTAGTCTCGCAGGTTCGCCCGAAGGTAGTCAAGATGAGAGTTTAGGAAATGCAATTTCAAGTTCATCAAACAACCCAACTGTTTGAAGCCTTCCAATTGATCATCTAATCTTTGATAGTCCCCACTTTTCTGATTCCCCAAGAAATTCAAAGCGATTTTCTTGAAAGTTGCCTATGCTTCATTTNAAATGAGAAGTGTATGAAAATGAGAAGTCTTGATGCTACGCATATACAGAGTGAATTATACCTGGAAGCGGAAAATTATTAATGTTGATATTGTTCAGAATCCAAGAAAAAAAGACGAAGTACAACTTTTTCCTATAAAGATAATTTTTTAAATTTTGCAGAAAGTAACAATAGATTACGTAAACAAAATAATTTAATAAGCGTAAAGGTTATACAAAAAATAAATACATTATTTTACATTAAAGGTTATATTCATCATTTTTTTTGTAGAAAATTAGAAGGCCTATATCTCAAAAACCGTACGTTTCTGGAAAAAACTTGTTGCTTTTACCCGAAGAATATCTCCTTAAAACTGGTGCACTTCCCCACAGGACACCCCCAGTATTTACAAGCCTTCCAGTATTTTTATACCTTCCAAAATATTCTTAAAGTGTGGGAAATTCCTATCCAGAAATACATAGAACTTCAGCCATTTGATGACCGCAGAGATATGAGAGCATTCGAAGATGCGAGCATCGTTTGCAGAAAAGAAATGACGTTCCTTTTACTTCTTTCTCCTTTCATAACGAACTTTGATATCTTCAAACGATCTATGTAACGGGTTTTTCTTTCTTTTCTGTGTTTGGCTCGTTTTTCCTTTTAAGCATTCAACAGAAATCTGCTATCATATAAAATCGTACCTTCCATGGTAACAACGCTCCATTTCCTTGATATCTTGGTGAAACCAACCATCCACGCTGTTCTTTACTGCAGTCTCAAAGGTACTCCGGAAAGTAGTCAAGATGAGAGTTTAGGAAATGCAATTTCAAGTTCATCAAACAACCCAACTGTTTGAAGCCTTCCAATTGATCATCTAATCTTTGATAATCCCCACTTTTCTGATTCCCCAAGAAATTCAGAGTGATTTTCTTGAAAGTTGCCTATGCTTCATTTTTAGTCTCTGTACGGATTTGAGGACACCTTTCAGTTAACCATCACGTATTTCCGGAAACAGTCGCCATCTTTGTCCAAAGCTTTAACGAATTGTTTTATGAGACCAAGTTTGATATGGAGAGGTGGAAGCAGAATATTTGAAGAATCAACTAAGGGTTTGCGGATGATGTTTTCCAACCTAAATCTGTTATTTTTAGTCATATTTTCTCTTTATAGTGAATCTTTCTGTCTCTACAATACCATAGACATAAGAAACAGGGGTGAAAGATGAAGATGGACTCCCTCTAGTTTTGAAAAAAAAGAACGTTCTACGTTCTCTGTATTTAAGGTCGCGATGGTAGGTGATGAGCGATTCTCGCCTTGGATTCGGATTCACCGCATAAAAGTACATGGGTATAGTCTTTGGAACAGACTACTTTTATTTTTTGTCGGGTCTGAAAAAACTATTAGACACAGTAAATAGATAAATACCGGCCAGAGGACTCAATCTCTGTTGCAAGCAGCCCGTAGTCATTCAAAGAACTATCCTGTGTTTTTGTTGTTCCAATACCATCCTTGACAAATACCAACACTACTGCAGAAAGACCTTTTTTCTCCACATTTTACTTGGGATTGTTTGCATGGGGTTTACATATCTAGATTTCAGGTATCAAAGGACATTATTTCACTTCAACAGACTTAACAGACTTTTTAGAAAAAATGTTTGATTTTTTTTGTACGAATTAGCTTAATATTTGTATGATAAAGTAAAATCAATCTAGAGTACAATATCATCAAGAACCAAATACTTTTTATGTTTTAAAATGTTGAAAAAAATGGTTATAAGATTATACATAAAAATGCATTGTATTTCGGAACCACTTACATTAAATCGCTCATATATTAATATCATCGTGACCTAAACTTAGGGGTTCGACGCCAAAACTGAATTATGAATGTATATATACATTCGATGCATCTATAAGCGCCATACCCCCGCAGGCTCTAAATTTTATTTTTTATCACTGAATTATTTATAAATCGAGAGAGGTGTTCGCATTCGCGCAGTTCCCGGTAATAATGTTATTTAGCATTTAGCGGGGCGCAATAATAGAAATTCAAATAAGACCAAACCGAAAACTCACGTATACGTATAAGGCCATTAGGCAAATTACGAGGTATATCGCGAAAGCACATTCATAACACCGTTCATTATAATGCGTGGGCCTTCCAGGGGCCGGAATATATTAGAAAAAGTCCCTGTTGAGTGATATGCGCGAAATGTGTGAATTCAGCGGTGCGAAAAGCATATTTATAAAGCGTATAGGGAGTCTAGAAATGCCCTGGTATATTTCTGATAACAATTCTTAACCATACCCAGATAAAAATGTATGTTTGAAGTAACTCATAAGTATATACTGTGAGGCCTGTTCATAAAATAACCGAACTTTATTTTTATTAACTTTATTGTTAATTTTATTAGACTACAAGCCCATCGGAAATATTCAAGGAGTCATTTGACCCAGCATGAATTATGAATAATTATGTGGAATCGATGCCGTATACATTTTTCAATGACTTGAAACAATGGGGGCTAAAATAGAAGGTTGTGCTCTGCATTTCTAACCCCTGTATCAGCAGATACGTACGGCATCACTAAAAAAGTTATCTACGTATCAATCCGAAACTTGCAGTATAATTGCCGTACAGTAAGAAATCAACAAAACCCGGGTCAAAATTTTCGGAAAATCAAAAATTTTCCTGGCTTCTGGTATTGCTATTTTTGTACAGCATTAGGTCGCGGTTCATTTTTTTTGTATAACCTATATACTTTAGAAATGCCGTATAAAAATGTTTTGCCGAAAACCACCCCCCTTGGTGGACAGGTTTAGCTTACCTCTGTACTCACCTGTACCAACAAGAATTGACGGTACAGTTTCTAAAGTTGTTATATGTGGTAGTATTGATTTATAAATAATTCATGCTGGGTCAAATGACCGTTGAAAATTTCCGATGGCCTTGTAGTAACCGATACTCAAAACACTAAGCCTAGATCTATCGAATATACGTTAATATCAGTTTCCGTTACAACCCACGAGCTTTCTTAAAGCTAAAGAATGCATCAGAAAAAGTTCCTGCAGAGTGATACGCGCCTATCGTCCTCTTCTCCCACCGTCGCCTCCTACACACTGGGTCGCTAAAAGGGAAGATACGTAACTGGAGGTTAGCATACCTTGGGGAGCACTCGTAAAATATATCTTGTGACAAACTGCTTTGCTCCGCACGTCGCACTGACGAACTAGCTAGCCTGCGAAAGTCCACATACCGTTTCCTCGTCTCCTTCGCCATCCTCCCGTTCGGAGACTTCGTCACATGAATACAAAATGTTTATCTGATGAGAGCATTTGCATGGGCTCGTGCATCATTTATGCGAAAGGAGAATCTTTGTTTAGTTATAAGATAGAAACAATTGAGGAGGCCTTCAGGGAGGGCAGTACTGCTCTGTGACGGTCATATGTTTTAAATTATTGTACGAATCCTCCGCAGCTAAAAATCGGTGCTTGTTACCAGTCTGTTTCGTAAGGAAATCTCTTTTCTTGGTAGCGTCCTGTTGATGATCCTGTCCTCTACATAGATCGCGACGTTCCACACGTGGCGCTGTTGCAAAGTGTGTACGAAGCTTTATGCTTTAAAAATTTCATTTTTCATCAAGATTAAAACGCGTTGACAGTCAGCTAGCTGCACAGTTACCACTTACCTGCACTTTTAACAAAATCCTCTTTTTATTATAAATCATTTCAGTTAACCAAGCATGAAAGACGAAAGCACTCACTACCCGTTATTAAAACATTACATAAACTGACGTACCGAAACTTCTACCTACCATAACAATTATGTTCACAATATTTATGTTTTTTTTTATCATAGTCGTAAACTATTTCAAACAATGACAATTAAAACGTATCTCTATTTACATTGCCATTGTAAACAGAATACAATGCAAATATTATTATAAGTGTTAGAGAATATGTAGCTTTAGTGATTACGAGTTTCCCTAAAATTATTATGTGAGAAGCTTCGAAACATCGAAATTCACGGATCTTTCGAATTTTCACATTGAAGTCGCTTGTGAAGCCACAAATCACCGCTCAAACAGCGTAACCAATGATCAAAACCCTCAAACTAGTTCGACAAAGCTGAAAACCCTTCCAGACTCACCAGAGCCCGACGCTGTAGACAAAGCGAAGGTTATTACATATCATCAACATTAATTTGATGCAAATTTTCACGCGTTTCAAAATTTCTGAAAAAATAATCAGAAATCCTATATAGAAAGACGTTCCGTCACAATTAAGGTAAATATATCAGCCAACAGTGCGGGGGAGTTGAAAGAAAAAGCTCACCCATGCTCAACAATAGGTTACAGTCGTCACAGCAAAGCCAAATCGAGTGAGTGAGTGTTCGGAATTTGGCGGAGCTATCATTCACTGCGATTGATCGTCAGCCCTGTTTAAGTGCACTTCACTAACCAGAGCAAAGTTCCTGCCAGTCCACGAAGTATGAGTCTGAAATTTCTTCAATATTGCATTGTATACTTCTGTACATAATTGAATTGAACTTCGAAAAAGGCTCAGTACGAAGCATCGATGAAAAGTTTCATCGAGAAGGTGTCAAGCAAGTTATAGGCAAAAAATTATATACAGCCAAGTTCCAAATTTTAGGAATGGAAAGAGACAGACCAGCAAGAGAATCTGGGCAACCATACAGTCCCCAAGAATAGTACCTTCTTAGAGGAATCCGCACTAACCCATTTCCGTGGAGTCGAGGCTCCGGTAGCGACTGCTACCCCGAGAAGACCCAATAGACGGTATGGAAAGCGACAAAATATTAAAATAAGGCATACAAATCGTTTCTATCCAAAAACCATGAAGCCTTCGACGACGTTACGTGTCGAACGATATACCCCGCAATTTCTGCCGATCGATTTCGTTTTCATCTCTATCACATACTAATAATAATAATTCGGGCACGAATACGACGTATATGAGGGAAATAAGACGCAGGGTCGCGTCCAATAGGACGTATGATGTGGTCTGGCCTAAGTACACGTCATAAAATATTCAGAGAGCAAATACTGATTTATTATTGAGCAATTGTTAAT
The DNA here is from genome assembly GCF_000390285.2 of Anoplophora glabripennis. NCBI lineage: Eukaryota > Metazoa > Arthropoda > Insecta > Coleoptera > Cerambycidae > Anoplophora > Anoplophora glabripennis. Next base: position 365,907 of record NW_019416245.1, read on the forward strand.
GATTATTGGACGCTTTGATGACCCACACGTAAGGAAAATTGACGATAATTGGTTTGCACAGCTATACTGGATTATTTATGTAATCATTGTTCGTAACGAGGGGAGGAACAGGCGAACGAACGACTACGGGGATTTTTAAGTCCCACAGCTTTTTATGAGAAAAAGCTTCAAGGCTGCGACGTAGGGAAGGCTTGGATAATTTATGAACGGACGCAAAAGTACTGAATTGTGAGAAATTATAGAGATGGTTTCTTTTTCAGACAGCAGAGGTACAATGCAGAAAACAGCACTGTATACCGAGGGCCAGTACTTGATGGTAATTAGGTGCGATATTTGTATCATTTAGAGGTCACTCATGTCAAATGAAGAGCAGGAAAATTTTCTATTTTCAATAAACTTATCGGTTTTTTATAGATCGATTTAAGCCAATATCATAGAAAATTTGTTGATATATCTACTCATAGAGGTGTTGAAATGTAATTTTGAACCGAAGCTAATAAAAAGAATGAATCTAAATATTCACCACTCCAGAACAGCACACGTCCAAAGACATCGAGCTTATCACCAATGCCACCCAAATAGAGTTGGTCAATATTTGAAATTTTTACTGATGTTCCGAATCCAACCTCGCAGCCGACACAAGAGGTCAGAATAAACGACGTGAAAAAAAAGATGATTCATATTTACTAATAAAACGTCATGAAATCCAAAAACTGAGCGCAAAATCCAACCATATTTGACGATGGGTCAGGACAACATCACACAGGCCAAAGGCAAGAAAACCAGCGAAGATCCACCTCGAGAATTGGTGGACCCATCAAGAGGTGTGATCGAATGTCAACTCTAGCTTTCTTCAATTAAGTTATAGGCAACCACGACAAATGGTATTCCATTTCTAAAGGTCAGTTTTATTTTGAACTCATAAAAATTTCCCGAATTAAAAAAAATTCTAATAAAATTGAAAAATCGGTACATGATTTTTAAAATTGTGAATTTATTGATAAATAAATTCTGTATGTAATATAAATAATATTAATAGACTAGGCGGTATCTCTTTTGGTTTGGGTGAATCGTATATCTACGGAGATTTTTGGATTTTTGGCTTTCAAATATCACTAGAAATGAACATTTTTCTATGCGCATAAACAAAACGTGGGCTTAACTTTTGGCGGCACAATATGTTAAAAAAATTCGAAAAATGTCATAATTTTCTTCCTATTTAATTATGTATCTTTTCAAGAGTTGATTTTAGGCGAAAATGGAAGAGGATAAAAATATTTGTAATTAAATCTTACAAAATATGACTAGTTACAAATCGAATATTAATCATGATTATTATTGTAAAAATAGAAAAAATCGCCAAAAATGGGGTTAAAAAACATTACTTTTTAGGGAATTTTTTTGGGGTCTTTAAGTTGGGTATAGGACCTTCATACTTGGCTCAGATACGTGAAAATTTAATCACATATAGAAGGGTTCTCAAGCTTTCAAACGCTTTTTGAAATATTCGAATCCGTCAATTAATAATAATAAATATGTGAATATTCAATTACTTAAATCAATTTTTTTTAAAGCAGGTTTTAAAAGTTATTGGAAAGAGAAAGAAAGTTAAAATAAACAGATCGATTGGTCAATTAGTTACGTAGTTATAGCCGATCAAAGTTAACCGTCATTTACACTAATTGTACTCGAACATCCGGGCCAATTTTTCGAAAAAATACCTTTGGTATTCCGAGTATTTACCAGGTTTAAGTTTGCAATACATTTTTTCATTGGCAACCTAGTTTAAAACGAGTTTAAAGTTATTTATGCAAGCAAGAAATTCAAGAAAATCGTACTGGTGGTGGAGGTGGGGGAAGCAGAGAGCGCGGCCGCTTCGGCTTGCTCGGAATTGAATCGGCGGGTTCAAAACCACGACGCGCGAAAATTTGTAATATCTCAGTTTCTAGAGGTCCGATTTTGATGATTTTTTTTAAATCGATGTCTTGCGATTTAAAAAAAAAAACAATTAGCGTATTTTCAAATGCCTATCGTTAATAATTATTGGTCTTTCAACGGTCCGATAATTATTTATCTTTAAACTTCCTTTAATTATCAACTTTATTTTTTTATTGTATCAAAGGTAAGTGCATAAACTTATATACTGTTTATCAAATATCAAAAACAAATTTATTTAAATATTCTAAAATTGTTTAAACAACAATTATATTCAAAATATGTCGAAAATTAGTAATTAATTAATTATTAATTTAAGCATCATTTCTTTTGTGATTAAAGTATAATTCAAATATTATTTACTGTTTAAAATATAAGCAAATGAGAAATTAACTCATTATATTACAAAAATACAAAATTATAGTACAAAAATTCGACCAATGTTTAAACAAGCGCCAGAGCTCTCCTAATTGACGGATTTGAATTTTTTGAATTGAAAACGTTTGAAAGTTTGAGATCCTTTCTATATGTGATTAAATTTTCAAGTACCTAAGGGTCTTGGTTTTTGCTGTGCACAATTTTGAAAATTTGCAATTTTTTTTTCAAAATCTGAATTGCAAAATTATGCAAAATCTATCGAACCGATTTTGATGAAATTTGGTGTGATGACATGAACATGAACTTTTCTTGAGCCAAGTGTGAGGGTCCTATACCCAACTTAAAGACCCCAAAAAATTCCCTAAAAAGTAATGTTTTTTAACCCCCCATTTTTGACGATTTTTTCGATTTTTAAAATAATAATTATGATTCATTCGATTTGTAACTAGTCATACATTGTAAAATTTATCTCAATCAGAAAAAGATCTTAAATCAGAAAAATTTAGTCTAGCTTGCCTATGCAGTAATTTTCGCATACCCAGATATTTGATATCAAAGACCTGAGGTTAATGAGAATTAAGAATTAATATCATAAAAAATATTTTCCTTCTATCGCAACAAGCAAAATTACAGGCTGACGAAGCATCAGAGGGATTTTTAAATCCAGCAGCTTTTTATGTGGAAAAAAAGAAACTCCAAGGCCACGGAATCAGGAAAACCCGGGTAATTTATGAATAGGCGCAAAAATAAAGCTGATGATGCCGAGAGATGGTTTGGTATTCCGGGGCTTTGATTTTTCAATCGGAAGAGGGATTTTAAGTGAATTACGCCGCGACAGGACAAATGATCCCGCCTAAAATTAATCCTAATTTGTTTCCGAAGTGGATTGTGCTCCGTGTCGATACTGGGCTGTATTTCTAGAGATGCCAAACACCAGATGCTCGCCTGGGTGCGGTGGATACACCCACGACATTTTACGATGATGAAAAATGTAGCTAGTGAAACTGCAGACGGTACAAATGTAAAAGGTAATAAAATTTCATGAGAAACACAAAGTTGTATAGAGTATTTTATTAAGTATGAGACAACTTAAGAGTCAAATCATAAAGATTGAGCCAAAAATCCCTATAATTAGCGAGTTACAGGAAATAATTTTTTATTTTTTTTTGCTCGAAAACGGCAGCAGATACGAAAATATTGCAAGACAAAAAACTTTTTGAATTGAACAGGGAATTAAACCCTTAATCTAGAAAAGACCAGTGGCGTACCGGAAGAAAGTTTGGGGGCCGACCCCAGAAAAAGTATTACCTCTAGATCGTGACGACTAATGATGCAGGTAATTTAAGTTTGTCTACGTTCTAAATTTGAGCTATATACCTCAAAAACTGTGGGATACAAAGAAAAAAACAGAAAAATTATTAAACATCCTGCATACTTATGAATCACTTCTATGTAACACATAAGTTTGTAAACAGATGCTTCCTCCATATAGATATCAACCACAAGATTCTAGTCACTGAATGATCCTAACGAAAATCCAGAGACTGATGAAGTTTCCCTTCCAGTTTAATCCTATTAGTCCTGTGGCGATTGATATGTAGTGTAGACTTGGTATTAAAACTGGCATTAAACGGTGATCAGATAGGTGAGCACTCGAGTGCGTGCTTCATTTAACCGTCTGCTGGATTAGCACCGTCTGGGGAACAATTTAGTTTTTGTACACTCTATCGATTTTGGTCTCGCCCCTGATCACTTCTTTTCGTCGAACTCATCAAAGTACAAAATATCTAGTTAATGCATAGTAGGACACTTTCCGTAAAGGAAAGTCTACGTGAAATACTTGTAAAATAAAGACAATAAAAAGTATAATTTTGGCCTTTATTTATCATGTTCCTTATATTTAAATGGGAATAAAAAGTAGTTGCCGACAGTCGAAAGCAAGTAGCCAACCCAAATTTTCGCCGAGATTTCGAATTTTTTCGATGAAGTGGAGACGGAGCCACAGTAGACGACACCAACGGGGGCCAATGCTGGTGGCAGAGTAACCACTGACGACACGAAGGGCATGGAGAAACACTCCCTCAGTTTTAAATTGAAAAAGTTACTTAAATACATGGAAATTCGAGTCAAGACGACATGAAGATACACCACAATATCGATTGACCAGCTGAGATACCAATGTGGGTTGAGTCCAGCCCAGAAAACAAAAAATCCAAAGAGGCCAAAAGTCAGATGCCAAGGCGAAGATCCCTAAACGACCACAGCGTAGCCACCATGGAGTGTGATGGAACGTCAACTCAGTACACTCATACACTTTTGTGTTCATTGTATTATACACATTCATTTACATATTATCAACGTGCTGACCAATTTAATTGATCACAAATTAATGTTGAGTTTTTTGAGGGGGCTCATATAAAGAGCTTACAATTCGTCTGCCAACGTGTGATGCCAGTAAAAATATCTCTAAAATTTTATTAATGAAAGATTTGTTATACTTTTTTCACCGTTTAAAAACAGCGGAAGGTACATATCGTACATAATGTACCCAATCACTTTTATCACCTTTATTAAAGAATTGCAAAAAAATAAGGCAACGACACGCGGTGTTCCCAAGCGGTCACCCATCCAAGTACTAACCGCGCCCGACGATGCTTGACTTCAGTGATCAGACGAGAACTGGTATTTTCATCGTGGTATGGCCGTTGCCAATAAAGTTCTCTAGTCTTTGGAACATAATGATATAATATAATAATATAAATTTAAACAAAATGGTTGTGTAGGTCAAAGTTTGATATTGTTGTAAAAAAAAGTACAGTCCAATCGTTCTACGGAAAAACGTGAAAAAATTGATAGCAACAATTTGACGACGGGATCATGTAGGGAGGGGGGAGGGATAGTTAATGGAAAAATAAATAAATTAGTACAACCAATTTTGCCCCCACTCCGAATAAACAATGGTCAAAGTAGTCAAAATGAGGTTTTTCTCAAATATAATTTTTCAGAGGCAAGATGGAGAAAAAGTCTTCAAATGAAAGTTGTAGGTATTAAAAAAACCTACAATTTTTATGCATTAAAATCGGTGCATTATTTATCGAGATAATTGCAAAAAACATGCATTTTTGCAGTATTTTTAATTGTTAATAGCTTTTGCATTAATGGTCGTAGGCGAATTTTAATCTACTAAAAATGAGCCAGATTGCTGCTATCAATTTCTTCTTGAAATCGCTCTTTTTCCCGTGGAATGACTGGCCTACAACAGGTCAGTACTGCCAAAACACATTTACTTACTTAAGTACTTTTAAATAACTGCAAAACACCTCACCTTAAATTGTCGATTGCAGTAATATAATAGGAGACAGAGAGTTTTATATCTAAAAAATAAGTATTGCAGTTTCACTAATGTAAATCTTTGTTTTAAAAGTTTTTTTAAAGTCACAAAATCTGTAATCTGCACTATTTTCGAGAAAACTCGAGAAAAATACATGCTTATTCTGTCGTAACTGTAGATAGCATGGATAGTAGTATACAATTCATATTATTTTCACTAAAAACAAAAGTTACAGATTGGAAAAGATAAAAAATCTCTCATATCTGGCACTGAATTATTTTATAATAGGTGCCTACCTATTAATCATTTGTCAACAATGTAGTTTAGATATTATGAACCAAAAATGTATACCTATTGGTGTTTCTGAGCTATTGCCAGAAATCATTTTATTTTATTTTATTTTATTTTATTTTATTTTTACTTCAACACCCTACACCCTGTTTATTTGTAGGTAAGGCAAATTTTTGTGGTTCTACCTTCTCTTGATTTGTTTACACACGTTAACAACCACCATTATTATAGCATAGCATTGAAATACTTTAAAAATTTTAGCTCACCTCGGCCTTGTCAAACTGACTGAGAAACACATCGTGCTGCTGTTTTTGGTACAGCGCCCTGGCTAAGGAGCCCCGCGGTCTGAACGATAGCGCCGATCCCAAATTACCGGCATGAACCGCACTGTCGCAGCTGTAAACATCACAGCACTCGCTGGAATCCGGGTAACACACGTTAGTTTTTTCCATCACGACGGCCTACTACGACAATTCACTGCCAAAAACCGCGATTTAACAACAATTAATAAAGAAACCGATTTCGAAAAATAAGTGAGGTTAAACGGAGTTTTCTCGCAAGATGCACAATTTTACACGTATTAATTGTTGGGATAGCAGCGTGGATTTGTTTAGGATGAGATATTATTCACACTTTTTAGAAAGGAAAGGTAATACGGGGCTTTGAACTCAAAATTGCTTTCACTTTTGACACAGGACACAGAGATAAACAAAAACATACACAGATGCACTGTGTGAGTTGGCTGCACTGCGTCGCGATCATCTGTTTCGTCGCGCGAATGTTTGAATGTGGGTCAATAATCCGTTGAGCGAGGCTCTGTGCTGGCACGCCGGCTGCTTTCCTAGGCAGCAAGAAACACCACGTGGAATATCCGCCAATGGTTTAGTATTTTAATTAGGGTTTTTTTGCAACTCGTATACAAATTATATCCTTGTGGGCAACAGTAAAAATATATGCTTGTTTATTTGTATTTGCAATACTACTACCATAGCCTAAATAGCTACTACCATGGGATCATAGTAAGCCTAGTAATAACTGTTCAAGGATGTTGATACTTACATAAATATAAATCAAATTTACCAAGTATTAATCTTATCACTTATCTCAATAGCTGGGTAATCAAAATAAATCTGACTAAATGTTTTAATTTGATATTTTAAAAATGTATCCAGTTATTTTTTTTTTAGTTTCAAGCAGAAATTCAGAGCTACCTTCTGATTAGAAAACGCTAAAAAAATATGAATTATAATAATAAT